>NC_086360.1:29380108-29455865 GCF_036324505.1 Eleginops maclovinus
AGGATGGTTCTGATGATACAATGAAGTTTTACCCCAACAACCACTCACAACTTCATTCCAGTCCTAAGAGCTCATTAGTGTTACTGAGTATTAACCTGAGATATGACCTTTGACTCCCGCTCAGGAAACTACGCGCTGTGGGATCAGCACGCTGCCATCTCCTGGGTCCGCAGGAACATCGCAGCGTTCGGAGGAAACCCCGACAACATCACCATCTTTGGGCAGTCGGCCGGAGCTGCCAGCGTCAGCTTCCAGGTCAGAGGTTAAAAAATCCATCTCAATAATGTGAAGGACATCAGGAAGATCTGAATAATCCCCAGAGAATGTGGTACCATCAGCTGACCCTCCTCCTCTGTCCCTCAGATGCTGTCCCCCCACAGCAAAGGGTTATTCCGCAGAGCCATCTCTCAGGGCGGAGTGGCCCTTAGCCCCTGGGCCCTGCAGAGGAACCCCATGGCTCTCACCAAGAAGGTCCTCAAACTTTAATGTCCTACAGACCTGAGTAATGTCCTACAGACCTGAGTAATGTCCTGCAGACCTGAGTAATGTCCCGCAGACCTGTGTAATGTCCTACAGACCTGATTAATGTCCTGCAGACCTGAGTAATGTCCTACAGACCTGAGTAATGTCCTACAGACCTGAGTAATGTCCTACAGACCTGAGTAATGTCCTGCAGACCTGAGTAATGTCCTACAGACCTGAGTAATGTCCTACAGACCTGAGTAATGTCCTACAGACCTGATTACTGTCCTGCAGACCTGAGTAATGTCCTGCAGACCTGAGTAATGTCCTACAGATCTGATTAATGTCCTACAGACCTGAGTAATGTCCTACTGACCTGAGTAATGTCCTACAGACCTGAGTAATGTCCTACAGACCTGAGTAATGTCCTACAGAGCTGAGTAATGTCCTACAGACCTGAGTAATGTCCTACTGACCTGAGTAATGTCCTACAGACCTGATTAATGTCCTACAGAGCTGAGTAATGTCCTGCAGACCTGAGTAATGTCCTGCAGACCTGATTAATGTCCTACAGAGCTGAGTAATGTCCTACAGACCTGAGTAATGTCCTGCAGACCTGAGTAATGTCCTGCAGACCTGAGTAATGTCCTACTGACCTGAGTAATGTCCTACAGACCTGATTAATGTCCTAGAGAGCTGAGTAATGTCCTACAGACCTGAGTAATGTCCTACAGACCTGAGTAATGTCCTACTGACCTGAGTAATGTCCTACAGAGCTGAGTAATGTCCTGCAGACCTGAGTAATGTCCTGCAGACCTGAGTAATGTCCTACAGAGCTGATTAATGTCCTACAGATCTGAGTAATGTCCTACAGACCTGATTAATGTCCTACAGACCTGATTAATGTCCTACAGAGCTGAGTAATGTCCTACAGACCTGATTAATGTCCTACAGAGCTGATTAATGTCCTACAGACCTGATTAATGTCCTACAGAGCTGAGTAATGTCCTACAGACCTGATTAATGTCCTACAGATCTGAGTAATGTCCTACAGACCTGATTAATGTCCTGCAGATCTGAGTAATGTCCTACAGAGTAATGCCCTACAGAGTAATGTCCTGCAGATCTGAGTAATGTCCTACAGACCTGAGTAATGTCCTACAGACCTGAGTAATGTCCTGCAGATCTGAGTAATGTCCTACAGAGTAATGTCCTGCAGAGTAATGTCCTGCAGAGTAATGTCCTACAGAGTAATGTCCTGCAGATCTGAGTAATGTCCTACAGACCTGATAATGTCCTACAGACCTGAGTAATGTCCTACAGAGCTGAGTAATGTCCTACAGACCTGATTACTGTCCTACTGACCTGAGTAATGTCCTACAGACCTGATTAATGTCCTACAGACCTGAGTAATGTCCTACAGAGCTGAGTAATGTCCTGCAGACCTGAGTAATGTCCTGCAGACCTGAGTAATGTCCTACAGAGCTGATTAATGTCCTACAGACCTGAGTAATGTCCTAGAGAGCTGAGTAATGTCCTACAGACCTGAGTAATGTCCTACAGACCTGAGTAATGTCCTACAGAGCTGATTAATGTCCTGCAGACCTGAGTAATGTCCTGCAGACCTGAGTAATGTCCTACAGAGCTGAGTAATGTCCTACATACCTGAGTAATGTCCTACAGAGCTGAGTAATGTCCTACAGACCTGAGTAATGTCCTACTTACCTGAGTAATGTCCTACAGAGCTGATTAATGTCCTACAGAGCTGAGTAATGTCCTACAGACCTGATTAATGTCCTACAGAGCTGATTAATGTCCTACAGACCTGATTAATGTCCTACAGAGCTGAGTAATGTCCTACAGACCTGATTAATGTCCTACAGATCTGAGTAATGTCCTACAGACCTGATTAATGTCCTGCAGATCTGAGTAATGTCCTACAGAGTAATGTCCTGCAGATCTGAGTAATGTCCTACAGACCTGAGTAATGTCCTGCAGATCTGAGTAATGTCCTACAGAGTAATGTCCTGCAGAGTAATGTCCTGCAGAGTAATGTCCTACAGAGTAATGTCCTGCAGATCTGAGTAATGTCCTACAGACCTGATAAATGTCCTACAGACCTGAGTAATGTCCTACAGAGCTGAGTAATGTCCTACAGACCTGATTACTGTCCTACTGACCTGAGTAATGTCCTACAGACCTGATTAATGTCCTACAGACCTGAGTAATGTCCTACAGAGCTGAGTAATGTCCTGCAGACCTGAGTAATGTCCTGCAGACCTGAGTAATGTCCTGCAGAGCTGATTAATGTCCTACAGACCTGAGTAATGTCCTACAGACCTGATTAATGTCCTACAGAGCCTGAGTAATGTCCTACAGAGCTGATTAATGTCCTGCAGAGCTGAGTAATGTCCTACAGAGCTGAGTAATGTCCTACAGAGCTGATTAATGTCCTACAGACCTGAGTAATGTCCTACAGACCTGAGTAATGTCCTACAGAGCTGAGTAATGTCCTACAGAGCTGATTAATGTCCTGCAGACCTGAGTAATGTCCTGCAGACCTGAGTAATGTCCTACAGAGCTGATTAATGTCCTACTGACCTGAGTAATGTCCTACAGACCTGATTAATGTCCTACAGACCTGAGTAATGTCCTACAGACCTGAGTAATGTCCTACAGAGCTGAGTAATGTCCTGCAGACCTGAGTAATGTCCTACAGACCTGAGTAATGTCCTGCAGACCTGAGTAATGTCCTGCAGACCTGAGTAATGTCCTGCAGATCTGAGTAATGTCCTGCAGACCTGAGTAATGTCCTACAGAGCTGAGTAATGTCGTGCAGAGCAGAGTAATGTCCTACAGAGCTGAGTAATGTCCTACAGAGTAATGTCCTACAGAGTAATGTCCTGCAGAGTGATGTCCTACAGAGTAATGTCCTGCAGAGTAATGTCCTACAGAGTAATGTCCTGCAGAGCTGAGTAATGTCCTGCAGAGCTGAGTAATGTCGTGCAGAGCAGAGTAATGTCCTACAGAGCTGAGTAATGTCCTACAGACTGAGTAATGTCCTGCAGAGTAATGTCACAGAGTGAGTATGTCCAGCAGAGCTGAGTAATGTCCTGCAGAGCTGAGTAATGTCCTCAGAGATAATGTCCTACAGAGCTGAGTAATGTCCAGCAGAGCTGAGTAATGTCCTGCAGAGTAATGTCCTACAGAGCTGAGTAATGTCCTCAGAGCTGAGTAATGTCCTGCAGAGCTGAGTAATGTCCTGCGAGTAAGTCTACAGGCTGAGTAATGTCCTGCAGAGCTGAGTAATGTCCTCGCAGAGTAATGTCCTGCAGAGCTGAGTAATGTCCTAGACTGAGTAATGTCCTACTTAGCCTGAGTAATGTCCTGCAGAGCTGATTAATGTCCTACAGAGCTGAGTAATGTCCTGCAGAGCTGAGTAATGTCCTGCAGAGTAATGTCCTGCAGAGTGAGTATCGCTACTATTTCTCGATTGTAATCTGTCTTCTACAGATTGCTCGTAAGTGGCTGCTGAGGAACGATGAAGACCAAATGATCGCTAGTCTGAAGATGAGCGATCCGGTCGGCTCACAGGCCTGGATAAATCGCGTGTTGTGATCTGGGGAAAGGTCAGAGCAGCCTCAGGAGACAGACAGAAACTCTGTAGATAACCAATGTCTTTATACAGGACATGGACCACAGGGTTGGACCTGTCTGTCATAGTTCTTTTTCTGAGTATTCCTATGCATCGATCCCTTACAGTATTTACAGAAGAGCTAATAGTTGAGGAATTTTAAAGAAATTGGAAAGTCTTCTGAACTTCTGAAATGTGTACAACCTCCAGTGAAACTCGTCCCTCTACGCTTCTGATAAGGTGTGAGTTATGGATCTCCTTGAATTTCTCGTTGATCGACGGGGATTCCCCGATGAATCCTAAGACCCGATTAATGTCCTACAGACCTGGAATGTCCTACAGAGCTGAGTAATGTCCTGCAGACTGAGTAATGTTCCTGCAGACCTGAGTAATGTCCTACAGAGCTGATTAATGTCCTACTGACCTGAGTAATGTCCTACAGACCTGATTAATGTCCTACAGAGCTGAGTAATGTCCTACAGAGCTGATTAATGTCCTACAGACCTGAGTAATGTCCTACAGAGCTGAGTAATGTCCTACAGAGCTGATTAATGTCCTACAGACCTGAGTAATGTCCTACAGAGCTGAGTAATGTCCTACAGACTGAGTAATGTCCTACAGAGCTGATTAATGTCCTGCAGACCTGAGTAATGTCCTGCAGACCTGAGTAATGTCCTACAGAGCTGATTAATGTCCTACTGACCTGAGTAATGTCCTACAGACCTGATTAATGTCCTACAGACCTGAGTAATGTCCTACAGAGCTGAGTAATGTCCTACAGAGCTGAGTAATGTCCTGCAGACCTGAGTAATGTCCTACAGACCTGAGTAATGTCCTGCAGACCTGAGTAATGTCCTGCAGACTGAGTAATGTCCTGCAGATCTGAGTAATGTCCTGCAGACCTGAGTAATGTCCTACAGAGCTGAGTAATGTCGTGCAGAGCAGAGTAATGTCCTACAGAGCTGAGTAATGTCCTACAGAGTAATGTCCTACAGAGTAATGTCCTGCAGAGTGATGTCCTACAGAGTAATGTCCTGCAGAGTAATGTCCTACAGAGTAATGTCCTGCAGAGCTGAGTAATGTCCTGCAGAGCTGAGTAATGTCGTGCAGAGCTGAGTAATGTCCTACAGAGCTGAGTAATGTCCTACAGAGCTGAGTAATGTCCTGCAGAGCTGAGTAATGTCCTGCAGAGTAATGTCCTACAGAGCTGAGTAATGTCCAGCAGAGCTGAGTAATGTCCTGCAGAGTAATGTCCTACAGAGCTGAGTAATGTCCTGCAGAGCTGAGTAATGTCCTGCAGAGCTGAGTAATGTCCTGCAGAGCTGAGTAATGTCCTGCAGAGTAATGTCCTACAGAGCTGAGTAATGTCCTGCAGAGCTGAGTAATGTCCTGCAGAGTAATGTCCTGCAGAGCTGAGTAATGTCCTGCAGAGCTGAGTAATGTCCTGCAGAGTAATGTCCTGCAGAGCTGAGTATCAGCCTAATATTTCTCTATTGTAATCTGTTCTTCCTACAGATTGCTCGTAAGGTGGGCTGCTGGAGGAACGATGAAGACCAAATGATCGCGTGTCTGAAGATGAGCGACCCGGTCGGGCTCACCATGGCTGGAAAAATCGACGTGTTGTTGATTCTGGGGAAAGGTCAGAGCAGCCTCAGGAGACAGACAGAAACATCAGTAATAACCAAAGTGTCTTTATAACACGGACATGGACCAACACGGGTTTGGACCTGTCTGTCATTAGGTTCTTTCTTCTGATGTATTCCTATAGCATCTGATCCCTTCACATTATTTACAGAAAGAGCTAAAGTTGAGGAACTTTGTAAAGAAAATTGGAAAAGTCTTTGAACTTCTGAAGTGTGTGAACCCTCCCAGTGGAAACCTCCGTCCCTCTCTCCTTCTGAAGGTGTGGTTATGGATCTCCTTGAATTTTCTCCGGTGATCGACGGGGACTTTCTCCCTGATGAACCCAGTAAACTGTTTCATAATGCCGCTCACATCGACTTCATGGCCGGGGTCAACAGCATGGACGGACACATCTTTGCTGGAGTGGATGTTCCTTCTATCAACCAGAAAAATGGCAACACCACTGTGTGAGTACTCGAACGCCACAGGACTGCAGGCCTGCTTTAGGGACCAGACCCCAGACTGAAGAAGTACAAATAAAGTGACTGAAACTGTAAACTTTCAGACACCTCCATCACCAATAACAATTAAATACACTGCAATGCAGAAAACGATTTGGTGAACCACGCCCCCCCCCCCCCCCCCCCCCCCCCTTTAATCAACATCTGACTGCCAGAGTGAGGGAGACCGAATGTGTGTCCAACTTAATACAGAAAGCTGAGACTGAGTTTCACTGTAGGTCCGAAATAAGATGAAGAGAAATCTGGGCAACATTTACTGAGTCACACAGAGACCTTTCGCTCTGCACTCCCTCCTGTCCTTCCTCTGGAGCTGTTTTTACATCCACTTGATTTAAGGCACAAAAAGGTAGAAAACTAATTGAAATATCTCCAAAAGATGAGACAAGTAAAAAGCCTCTCCAGTCTGACTCATCACAAGAAAAGAGAAATAGAAAACGGTGAAATTATACTTTGGTCTCCAAAGAAAAGAAGTTATTAAAACGTGAAACGTGGACAGAATTGTTGTGGTCTTGTTTGTCCTCAGTGAGGATGTGCGGGGTCTTCTGGCTGGTCTCACTAAAGAGAAGGGGGCCACCGCTGTGGGGTCAGCCTACAGCGTTTACTCGTCTAACTGGGGGTCCCATCCAGAGCCGGAGCTGGTGAAGAAGACGGTAGCCGACATCGAGACCGACTTCCTGTTCCTGGTTCCCACTCAGATAGCCCTCCAGCTCCACGCCAACAATACCAGGTAAGCTGACGAGCCCCCACCTGTTACAACCCGGCTCTGACAGAGTGGAGACGAGGGGTATGAAAATATAACAATCATTTATTTATAAAGCACAAATAAAAAACAACAGTCGTGCCCCAGAAGAATCTCACTGGGCTGTCCTCCAGCCAATGCCGACCCCCCAGCACTGGGACCTGCAACCAGACCGAGCCAGCAGAGCCCCTAGTGGTGTGGAGGGGTTCGTCAGACTTATGGTTAGCATGCAGACGAGGATCTGTTCTAACTCTGCTCTTCCTCCGGCTTTCATGTGATCCTTGCTGTTTATTTCTATTTGCTTCTTGAATATTTGTTGGTTCGGACTGTAACTTTATAAAGTCTCCATGTCAAACACAAGTTTCTGAGTTATATGATGACCTGTGTTCGTCTTGATGCGGTGTTTTGTCCCTCAGTGGCGCCCGAACCTTCTCCTACCTGTTCACCATGGAGACTCGCATCCCGGGGTTCCCTCGCTGGGTGGAGGCAGAGCATGCTGAGGACCTGCAGTACCTGTTTGGGAAACCCTTCTCCATGCCGCTCGTCTACTTCCCCCGACACCGGGACCTGTCCAAGTACATGATCGCCTACTGGACCAACTTCGCCAGGACCGGGTAATCTCCCAGCATGCAATGCTTTCTTTTTAAAAACGCAGTTCAGTTTGTTGATGAACATTAAAACTTCAGTGAGGGTTTTATGAAAATATTCTGAAAGTAGTCCTTAAAGCCTCAAGGCTCCCCTAACTGCTCTCCTCCTGTCCAGTGATCCCAGTAAAGGTGAGAGCAGAGTCCCAGCTGTTTGGCCCGCCTTCACCAGAAACCACCGACCCTACCTGAACATCAACCACAAGATCAGCAAGTCCTCCATCAGGTAGTCTGCTCCGGCACTGGAGACAGCTTTGAGATGTGGGACAGATTCTGATTGAAGTTTAGCTTTAAGGTTTCCTGTCTTATTCTGAAATGTATTGAACACAGTACTTCCTGTCTGTGTGACCCCCCCCGCTGCCCGCAGCTGGGTCTCGGTCATCAGTCCTGACGCTCTTCTCTCTTTCCAGCTACGACCTGAGATCAGGCTACGTTTCCTACTGGACCCAGACCTACAGCCGCCTGCCGTCAGTCCAGGGGGGGGACAAACAGATCTGAGGGTTTCATTATGAACCTCTTCCTCATCTTATACAATAGCTGCAGGATAATAAATAATACTGAATGAAGCATAACTCTGAGCTCTGGGTCTTATTTTCTAACATCTTCACTGAGACCGTTGGAGGTGATCCACCCGTACCCGAAGTGTAGTCTTCTCTTGGAAAGGTTTCTCTGTGTTGATGGTTGGTATCAGAGAGAAGACTACAACTCCCATGATGCCACACTCTAAAGCCACCCAAACAGAGCCTGTTGCCTTCATGAGAGAACCCCCCCCTCAGAACAGTGGGCATTATGTAATATTGCTGATCCTCTCAGGGTTTAACGGACAGATTTACCGTTTGGAATAAAGAGGAATAATGCATACCATAATACGTTTCCCTTTCATGAAGTGAAGTCTTGAGTTAATGAAGCACAAACAACACGTGGGGATAAGGTATTTATTTACAGAAACACACAAACACAGATTATTGATTCTCATCAGTATCCATCCTGCAGTGCATTGTGGGTGTTCAGCGTGCAGTGCATTGTGGGTGTTCAGCGTGCAGTGATGGCCTGCAGGCGGCTCGTCCTCTTCATGATGTTGGGGACGAACTGCAGCCCCGCCGCCCTCTCAATGGTTTCTATGGGAACCAGGAAGCGCTCCAGAGGGACCTTCTCATCGATTGGTTCGTTTGGTAAGACGTACGACCGAAGCTCCACCCCCCTGCCATCCAACTGTTCCAGGATCAGCACCTGAGCAAGATTCAGAAAGATTTGGTATTTACTTATTTATGGAACCTCCCTTCTGATTGGTCAGCGTGGACAGTCTGTTGATTGGACTCCTTTGTTTACTTCCTGAACATAGTGACATCACTAAGTAACACTTAAGCTCCTTTTGGCTAGCGCCCCAACACATTGAACGTGATAGGCTAAGGGGCGGGACATCTCTAAGTGGTTGACCAATCACAACAGAGCTGACCAGCTAACCAATGACAGCAGACTGGGCTCTGGTTTCAGACAGAGGGTGAAAAGAGGAGCTGCAGCACAGACAGTCTGAGACACATCAAGAGCAGGGAGACATGTCCCAGTAGAGAAATGTCCCAGTAGAGACATGTCCCAGTAGAGACATGTCCCAGTAAAGACATGTCCCAGTAGAGACATGTCCCAGTAGAGACATGTCCCAGTAGAGACATGTCCCAGTAGAGACATGTCCCAGTAGAGACATGTCCCAGTAGAGACATGTCCCAGTAGAGACATGTCCCAGTAGAGAAATGTCCCAGTAGAGAAATGTCCCAGTTGAGACATTAAAGCAGGGAGACATGTCCCAGTAGAGACATGTCCCAGTAGAGACATGTCCCAGTAGAGACTTGTCCCAGTAGAGAAATGTCCCAGTAGAGACATGTCCCAGTAGAGACATTAAAGCAGGGAGACATGTCCCAGTAGAGACATGTCCCAGTAGAGACATGTCCCAGTAGAGACATGTCCCAGTAGAGACATTAAAGCAGGGAGACATGTCCCAGTAGAGAAATGTCCCAGTAGAGAAATGTCCCAGTAAAGACATGTCCCAGTAGAGACATTAAAGCAGGGAGACATGTCCCAGTAGAGACATGTCCCAGTAGGGAACACTCACTGAGTCGTCTCTCAGGATTAGATGTACTGCTGGGTATTTAGGCCAGCTGTCAGCAGACCTGAGATCTGTGTTTGTGTCTACCCCGTATCACCTGTCACTCACCTTGAAGAAGTGCGTCGGCACGGCAACGTGGTTACTCCCTAAAACCTGATATTGTACGTACAGCTTCCCATCAGCCTCCTGCCTACACACACACACACACACACACACACACACACACACACACACACACACACACACACACACACACACACACACACACACACACACACACACACACACACACACAGAATGTAATTCATCTTCTTTCCAAAATGATTTCTTTTCCGACTTAACCCTAACCCAAATCTGACCAGACTTCTGGTGAGCAAGGCGAGTAAGATGGCTGCTTAATTTTTAGCTCCCGATAGCAATTGGAAACCAACCCCCTAACCCGCTAATAAATATACTAAGTTTCCTTGGAATGAGTGGGGGAGCGAGGACTAGAGGTCAAAAGGAAGGTGACAAACGAGAAGGACAGAATTCACCGGAGATGGAGGACGCTCAAAACTCCGCTAGCTTACAAGAGACTCGGCAGACACCATGCGTCCAGTGCTCCAGGAAATAGGTGATTTCAGGGCTGAGCCAAAAGTGGAATTAAAGAAACGTAAAGAAGAACTCAAGGCAGACATGAAATCTGAACTGGAAGATATGAAGCAGGAAATGAACCCAAAACTTTCTGCGATCTCCGCGCTAATTCAGACACACGAAGCGAAGCTGAAAGAAGCGGAAGAACGACTCGATGAGGCGGAGACAATAAACATGACAGACTGATTTATCAATGAAAGAACAGAGAGCCATGCAGCGGAAATAATATGCGCCTTTATGGAGGTAACAACTAGTCTGACTTTGTGGACTGGCTTTGCCGGACACCAACCGACAGATACACCGCGCTCATAGAGCTCTGGCTCACAAACCCGAAAAAATTGCACCGCCTAGGACAGGGGTCGGCAACCCGCGGCTCAGGGGCCGCATGCGGCTCTTCAGCCCCTCTGCACTGGCTCCCTGTAGCTTTGGAAAAAAAATGGAAATAAATAACGGTTCTTTTTTTATTGATGAGATCGAGGTGATACTGTGACGCTGAAACAAAAACTGTGCTTGTGTTTATTTCGTCAACTAAAATGTGCGTCACACCCCGGCGCCTCTGCCGCCATCTGCAGGTGGCTAATCTTGAGTTTCCGAACACCGGTAAACTAACCATGGATAAATCCAGAAAAAGAAACGTCTGGGAGGAAAATAGAGTTAAATTCAGAGGACAGATTCATTTGCGTTCACTTCTAACGATGCAGGTTTACCTGTATGCTTGATCTGTGGCGATAAATTAGCGAACAACAAAAAATGGAATGTTGAAAGAAATTTCCAGATCAAAAGTACCAGCAGGAGAAAAGTACCAGCAGGAGAAAAGTACCAGCAGGAGAAAAGTACCAGCAGGAGAAAAGTACCAGCAGGAGAAAAGTACCAGCAGGAGAAAAGTACCAGCAGGAGAAAAGTACCCGCAGGAGAAAAGTACCAGCAGGAGAAAAGTACCAGCAGGAGAAAAGTACCAGCAGGAGAAAAGTACCAGCAGGAGAAAAGTACCAGCAGGAGAAAAGTACCAGCAGGAGAAAAAGTACCAGCAGGAGAAAAGTACCAGCAGGAGAAAAGTACCAGCAGGAGAAAAGTACCCGCAGGAGAAAAGTACCCGCAGGAGAAAAGTACCAGCAGGAGAAAAGTACCAGCAGGAGAAAAGTACCAGCAGGAGAAAAGTACCCGCAGGAGAAAAGTACCAGCAGGAGAAAAGTACCAGCAGGAGAAAAGTACCAGCAGGAGAAAAGTACCAGCAGGAGAAAAGTACCAGCAGGAGAAAAGTACCAGCAGGAGAAAAGTACCAGCAGGAGAAAAGTACCCGCAGGAGATGAAAGAAAAAGAGCCATTTCCGAACTGCTGCGGAAAGCTGAGCAGAGCAAACATTCTTTCAAGAAGTGGATCCAGTCTCCAAACTCAACTACTGCTGCTGTTTTGTGGCAGCTCGGGAGATATAAGGCGCGGACAGCTGTTCACCGATGGAGAACACATGAAAGAATCATTCATTCAAATATCAGAACATCTATTCTCGGACTTCAAAAGTAAACGTGAAATAGTTCAGAAAATGAGAGATATGCCCCTCTCTGCAAAGACCGTGAAGGACAGGACTATTGAGATGGCAGGAAACATCACCAGTCAACAAATTGAGGACATAAATTCAGCTCCAGCCTTCTCAATCGCCTGCGATGAGTCAGGTGATGTAAACGACGCTGTTACGCAGATATGTGAACTCTGATGGAACGCAGGAAGAACTCATTGTGTTGATACCGCTAAAAGGCCAAACACGGGGGGAGGACATTTGTGAGGCTGTGGTGGATTGTTTAAAAGCCAAAGGAATAAACACCACCCACATGGTGTCAGTGGCTACTGATGGGGCACCTAGTATTTGAGGAACACAGAAGGGGTTTGTGACTTTACTTCAGAAATCGCTGGATCGAGAACTGCTGACGTTTCACCATCCTGCACCAAGAAGCACTGTGCGCTCAAACATTTCCCCCCGAATGCAAGGAGGTGATGGACCTTGTCATTCAGATAGTGAACAAAATAATGGCAAAAGGGTTAAACCACCGACAGTTCTGTTCACTGTTCAAGTCAACAGCGCATATTCGGACTTCCTGCTGCACAACAAAGGCCAGTGGCTGTCCAGGGGAGAAGTGCTGAAACGGTTTGCTGCTTCTTGTCTAGATCACGTGAAAACTTTTCTGGAAAGCAAGGGCCTCACCTATCCAGAACTGCAACATCCAGATTGGCTGGAAAAGCTGAATGCAGATGAATCTTTAGATACTGTGACTGCGGAGATTGTGGATGCGTACCAGCGGAAGGGGTCTCGGATCATCTCTGCTTTCTATCAGGCTTTGGGGGGAAACAGGGGGAATCGACTAACTACACAAAAGCAAAATGGGAAGCGGAGTTAAAAGTGAAAATATCTGAGGAAGAATGGTCTCAAATGTTCGAGACGCAATTTACACCCACAAACTCATGGAGGGAATTCTGCTGGAAAAACCTGACTCGCTTTTTCATAGCGCCCAAAATAAAGAGCAAGCTCTAGGTGTATAGCAACAGTGTTGGAGGCTGTGTGGGAACATGGAAGCTGATCACTCGCACATTTTCTGGAACCGTACAAAGATAAGGCCGTATTGGGAGAAGGTTAATGCAGTAGTCTAAATTATTATGGGATATGGAATCCCAAATACCTGCCCGGGGATGTATCTTGGGAGCATTAAGGATGTGGTGATGGGCGGCGATCTCTATCGGACTAAGGGTTTACTTGCAGCGAGTAAGAAAGCTATAATAGGAATTGGCTTAATGTGAACGCTCCAAAACAGGAGCAGTGAGTGGAAATTGTTCAAGATCTTTGTGTCATGGAAAAGCTAACACATGTTTTGAGAACCCAAGAGAACGCATTCAATATGAAATGGGAAAAGTGGAATACTTACAAAATGGACATCAATGAACAAGTGAATCAATAACTCTCCTGTACAGTACGTGTGAATGTTGAAGACCTGCAGACAATGAGCAGGTCGTGTGTTGTATTTGTTGTCTGAGTGTGTGTGTAATTATTGTTGTGAGAACTCAATAAAACATAACTGGAAAAAAGAAGAGAAGGGAATCTGATTATTGTTTCACTACCTTTTTCTGAAGACCTCTGACTTTTCAAATGTCTGACTTTTTTTCTAAATTTCAACTTTCTTTAAATACCGATAGTTTTTTCTAAATGTCCCCTTTAAAAAATGTGTGTGCTTGTTTGTGTTACCTGGGCAGGTACAGGGGGCCAGTGCACACGTAGACGTTCAGGTAGTGTTTGGTCAGAGAGCGGCACAACATTTCCAGGTTGTTCCAGGTGTTCTGGTTCAGGTGAGGGTTCTGTACACACACACACACACACACACACACACACACACACACACACACACACACACACACACACACACACACACACACACACACACACACACACACACACACACACACACACACACACACACACACACACACACACACACACACACAAATGAATATATCTGCTTCTGTGCACTTGTGTGTGTGTGTGTGTGTGTGTGTGTGTGTGTGTGTGTGTGTGTGTGTGTGTGTGTGTGTGTGTGTGTGTGTGTCTACCTGTGGGGCCACGTTGCTCAGGTAGAAGGTGTCCTGCATGGCCTTCTGGCTCCACTTGTGATTGGCTGCAGCAGCCAGGTGACCTCTGTCAAAGCCACTCCCCCTGTAGTCAGCGTTGGTCGACCTGTGGAACACATGCACACTGGGGGGGTGTTTGATGATGTTAAAGTATATATGAACTAGAGGAGGTAAATAAAGTTGAGACCCAGGTCCAGCTGTCTCACCTGTCGTCTTCCTTGAAGTTGCAGGACTTCCTGTCTGACGGTCCGCTCAGGGAGGCGGGGTTAAGCCTCTCGATTACCCAGGATGCAGTGCGTGTGCGGGGGTCGTACGAGGTGACGTAGGACTCCCGGGTCTTGATGTTGGCTAACGAGGGAAAGCCGTACTTCATCACTGCCGCCCCCCCCAACACACCTGGACTCACCTGCAGGTGGGGGAGTCAGGTCAGTATATGTTCTTAACACAGCAGCTTCCCAACCATCCTGCTGTCTGCTCTACGGTCTCACTGTTGTCTAATAGAAAACACTTATTGATATTTACTGTTATTATTTGTTTGCATTGTTTAATATTGAAGTAATCCAAAAGGAACCTGAAGTAATCAGATTACTTTTATATTTGAGATTATGTTACTAATTAACACATTTCTACAAAATGCAAAGGTGAAAGTAGAAAGTACTCAGGTCTTGTACTTGAGTAAAGTAGAAGTACTCAGGTCTTGTACTTGAGTAAAGTAGAAGTACTCAGATCTGGTTCTTGAGTAAAGTAGAAGTACTCAGATCTTGTACTTGAGTAAAGTAGAAGTACTCAGATCTTGTACTTGAGTAAAGTAGAAGTACTCAGATCTTGTACTTGAGTAAAGTAGAAGTACTCAGGCCTTGTACTTGAGTAAAGTAGAAGTACTCAGGTCTTGTACTTGAGTAAAGTAGAAGTACTCAGGTCTTGTACTTGAGTAAAGTAGAAGTACTCAGGTCTTGTACTTGAGTAAAGTAGAAGTACTCAGATCTTGTACTTGAGTAAAGTAGAAGTACTCAGATCTTGTACTTGAGTAAAGTAGAAGTACTCAGATCTTGTACTTGAGTAAAGTAGAAGTACTCAGATCTTGTACTTGAGTAAAGTAGAAGTACTCAGGTCTTGTACTTGAGTAAAGTAGAAGTACTCAGGTCTTGTACTTGAGTAAAGTAGAAGTACCAGAGTGTAGGAATACTCTGTCACAGTGAAAGTATTCTAAATGTTCCTCCAGTGAAAGTAGAAAGTACTCTCCTCTAAATGTACTTAAAGTAGCGACAGTAAAAGTAGTCATTGTCTGATTGGTCCATTTCAGAATAATATCTCTGATCTGTTTTATAATGATTGATCAGTAAAGTGTTCTCAGAGCTGGTAAAGGTGCAGCTAGTTCTAATGGCTTTGTATACTGCAGGGTAGCTGCTGGATTTACTGCAGGTGAACTACAGTCTGATTTAAGGGGTTATATTTACCTTCATTCATCCAGATCTGTAAAGTCACTAAAGGGGTTAAATACATGTAGAGGAGTAGAAGTACACCATTGACCTCTGAACAGTAGAGGAGTAAAGTCTCTAATGCATAAGTATCCCTCCCTCACCGTGAGCTCGGAGGCTTCCACCCCCGGGATGACCGGGATGACCGGGACCCTCCCCAGGAGCCCCCCGGCCCCCTGCGGCTCCTGCTCCCCGGCTCTGAAGCTATTCACACGGCTGACCCAGGCTCCGAGTCCCGCTCCCAGCACCAGAGCGGCCCCGGTCCGGACCCAGCGCCTCATGATGCTGCCGGAGAAACAGTTTGATGACGTCACAGGACCTCCTCTTCCTCTTCTTCTTCTTGTTTAAAGGCGGTGCTGCACTTCAACACCCCCTGCTGGAGGAGCAGAGAACAGGGACAAGATGATCTCTCATTTCTTAAATACTAAAATAAGGCTTTATATTTCTCCTCCTAACCACTACGTAAGTTCTTAAGATGTACACCCCCCCCCCCCCCACACATTGGGCTTTATAAATACACTTTGATTAATCGATTGACTTAATAATAGCAAAAGTAAAAAGCCCAACTATTGTACCATTTTCTACACACCCTGATTCCGGATCGACCAGCTGTGTTTTGTTATGTATGATCTTTGTCCATCCCTCACTTTGAAGTCATGAACCTGATCTGATGTGCCTTCTTTATGTATATTGATCAATAAAGTTGGGTGTGAGCAAAAGTTTTAAAATAAGTACATTTCAAATGTTAAATACCCCAAAAAGGATCAATGAAGTAATTCTGCTTCTAATATTTGTACTAACTAAATGTAGGTTGCACTTTAATGCTCGCCGTATGACTGCAAGCTGTGTGTCACGCATGCGCAGTATGCGTGCTCTGCAGCACATTCTGTAGTTAACATTTAGCTTCTGTCTGAAATTCAGAACCAGTTCGGAACCAGTTCAGAACAAGGTCAGAACCCCGCCTGTGTATTCAGTGCAGGACAGAGCGGGACACAGTGGGTAAAGTTAAAACGGCTTTATAGAGATAACTATAGATAGCGCTGTTAGCATCGGCAGCTAGCTCTAGCCCTCCTTCAGCAACAGAGCCTAAACAGAGCTAACAGAAGCTCACAGATAATGACAGAGCTAACAGAAGCTCACAGATAATAACAGAGCTAACAGATAATAACAGAGCTAACAGAAGCTCACAGATAATAACAGAGCTAACAGAAGCTCACAGATAATAACAGAGCTAACAGATAATAACAGAGCTAATAGAAGCTAACAGATAATAACAGAGCTAATAGAAGCTAATAGATAATAACAACAGAGCTCACAGATAATGACAGAGCTAACAGAAGCTCACAGATAATAACAGAGCTAACAGATAATAACAGAGCTAACAGAAGCTAATAGATAATAACAACAGAGCTCACAGATAATAACAGAGCTAATAGAAGCTAACAGATAATAACAGAGCTAACAGAAGCTCACAGATAATAACAGAGCTAACAGATAATAACAGAGCTAATAGAAGCTAATAGATAATAACAACAGAAGCTCACAGATAATTACAGAGCTAATAGATAATAACAACAGAGCTCACAGATAATGACAGAGCTAACAGATAATAACAGAGCTAACAGAAGCTAACAGATAATGACAGAGCTAACAGAAGCTCACAGATAATAACAGAGCTAACAGATAATAACAGAGCTAATAGAAGCTCACAGATAATAACAGAGCTAACAGATAATAACAGAGCTAATAGAAGCTAACAGATAATAACAGAGCTAATAGAAGCTAATAGATAATAACAACAGAGCTCACAGATAATGACAGAGCTAACAGAAGCTCACAGATAATAACAGAGCTAACAGATAATAACAGAGCTAACAGAAGCTAATAGATAATAACAACAGAGCTCACAGATAATAACAGAGCTAATAGAAGCTAACAGATAATAACAGAGCTAACAGAAGCTCACAGATAATAACAGAGCTAACAGATAATAACAGAGCTAATAGAAGCTAATAGATAATAACAACAGAAGCTCACAGATAATGACAGAGCTAACAGAAGCTCACAGATAATGACAGAGTTAACAGAAGCTCACAGATAATTACAGAGCTAACAGATAATAACAGAGCTAACAGAAGCTCACAGATAATGACAGAGTTAACAGAAGCTAATAGATAATAACAACAGAAGCTCACAGATAATAACAGAGCTAACAGATAATAACAGAGCTAACAGAAGCTCACAGATAATAACAGAGCTCACAGATAACAACAGAGCTAACAGAAGCTAACAGATAATAACAACAGAAGCTCACAGATAATGACAGAGCTAACAGAAGCTCATAGATAATAACAGAGCTAACAGATAATAACAGAGCCTAAACAGAGCTAACAGAAGCTCACAGATAATGACAGAGCTAACAGAAGCTCACAGATAATTACAGAGCTAACAGATAATAACAGAGCTAACAGAAGCTCACAGATAATAACAGAGCTAACAGAAGCTCACAGATAATAACAGAGCTAACAGATAATAACAGAGCTAATAGAAGCTAATAGATAATAACAACAGAAGCTCACAGATAATGACAGAGCTAACAGAAGCTCACAGATAATGACAGAGTTAACAGAAGCTCACAGATAATTACAGAGCTAACAGATAATAACAGAGCTAACAGAAGCTCACAGATAATGACAGAGTTAACAGAAGCTAATAGATAATAACAACAGAGCTCACAGATAATAACAGAGCTAACAGAAGCTCACAGATAATAACAGAGCTCACAGATAACAACAGAGCTAACAGAAGCTAACAGATAATAACAACAGAAGCTCACAGATAATGACAGAGCTAACAGAAGCTCATAGATAATAACAGAGCTAACAGATAATAACAGAGCTAACAGAAGCTCACAGATAATGACAGAGTTAACAGAAGCTAATAGATAATAACAACAGAAGCTCACAGATAATGACAGAGTTAACAGAAGCTCACAGATAATGACAGAGTTAACAGAAGCTCACAGATAATGACAGAGTTAACAGAAGCTCACAGATAATAACAGAGCTAACAGAAGCTCACAGATAATGACAGAGTTAACAGAAGCTCACAGATAATGACAGAGCTAACAGAAGCTCACAGATAATAATAGAGCTAATAGAAGCTCACAGATAATAACAGAGCTCACAGATAACAACAGAGCTAACAGAAGCTAATAGATAATAACAACAGAGCTAACAGAAGCTCACAGATAATAACAGAGCTAACAGAAGCTCACAGATAATTACAGAGCTAACAGATAACAACAGAGCTAACAGAAGCTCACAGATAATTACAGAGCTCACAGATAACAACAGAGCTAACAGAAGCTAATAGATAATAACAGAGATAACAGATAATAACAGAGCTAACAGAAGCTCACAGATAATTACAGAGCTCACAGATAACAACAGAGCTAACAGAAGCTAACAGAGCTAACAGAAGCTAACAGATTATAACAGAGCTAACAGATAACAACAGAGCTAACAGAAGCTAACAGATTATAACAGAGCTAACAGATAACAACAGAGCCACCAGAAGCTAACAGAGCTAACAGAAGCTAACAGATTATAACAGAGCTAATAGCAGAGCTAACAGAAGTTTACAGAATGTGTAGCAGCAATTTAAGTACAGCTCAGTGACATAAATAGCATATTAAAGTGTTGCACCCTCAAAATAAATGTATAATGTTTTTACATGCGTACGCAGAGTGCAGGTTTATTGCACGAGATCTCAACAGTGTTCTGTGTGGTGGTTAAACAGCTGCAGGACGGAAGGACTTGCTCACAACATGGCAACGGAGGAGAAGAAACCTGAGACAGAAAACTTAAAGCAGTCCTCCTCAGGATCCAGCAGCAAGGTGAGGAGCCCCGCGGATCCCTGTGCTGCAAGAGTTCATCTGGCTTTCTGTTCCAATAGTTATTATCTGAATGAACTGGGCTTTAAATCTTCTCTGAGGTGAAAGGACAGCATCCAGTGGTTTTAATGTAGATCAGGAAATCTTTAGTAATGAACATTGTCTTTGTCTTACTGTGTGTGTGTGTGTGTGTGTGTGTGTGTGTGTGTGTGTGTGTGTGTGTGTGTGTGTGTGTGTGTGTGTGTGTGTGTGTGTGTGTGTTTGTGCGTGCGTGCGTGCAGTCTAACACGGCCAAACCGAACTACACAGTGAAGTTTACTCTGGCCGGACACACCAAGGCTGTCTCATCTGTCAAATTCAGCCCCAACGGAGAGTGGCTGGCCAGCTCCTGTGAGCGTACACACACACACACACACACACATGCGCGCGCACACACACACACACACACACACACACACACACACACACACTCACACACACTTGTTTGTAAACATGACTTGTGTTCTTTATTCCTTGTGTCGTTGCAGCGGCCGATAAGCTGATAAAGATTTGGGGAGCGTTCGACGGAAAGTTTGAGAAATCCATCGTCGGACACAAACTGGTGAGCAGCTCTGAACACCTGCGAACCACAACAAGCACGCTATTTACAGTGCGTGTGTGTGTGTGTGTCTGTGTGTATGTGTGTGTTTAGGGAATCTCCGATGTCTCCTGGTCTTCAGACTCCAATCTGCTGGTTTCTGCATCTGACGACAAAACACTCAAGATCTGGGACAGCAGCTCTGTGAGACACACACACACACACACACACACACTGTGTACACTGTACAGTGACGTAGCCTTGAGCTAACTGCTAACACACATTACTGCAGTACTGATGTTACTAAATGTGTGTGTTTTAACGTGTGTGCAGGGGAAGTGTCTAAAGACCCTGAAGGGACATAGTAACTACGTCTTCTGCTGCAACTTCAACCCTCAGTCCAACCTGGTGGTGTCTGGATCGGTGTGCTGCTCACACACACACACACACACACACACACACACACACACACACACACACACACACACACACACACACACACACACACACACACACTCCTCCCCTGACGCTCTCTGCAGGTTAAAGCTGTCTCTCTGTGTGTCTGTTTGCAGTTTGATGAGAGCGTTCGCATCTGGGACGTGAAGACGGGAAAATGTCTGAAGACTCTGCCAGCTCACTCCGACCCCGTCTCTGCTGTGAGTCTCTTTTATAAACAAGAAGTCTCGTTGACCGACTGCAGTGTCCTGACCTCTGACCCTGACTCTGGTTCCAGGTCCACTTCAACAGAGACGGCTCGCTCATCGTCTCCAGCAGCTACGACGGCCTCTGGTACACAATGCTTTCCATATAATACAGCCACACTATACAGTTACGTGTCATATGGAGATTGAAGCTGTTTGTCTGTCTGCAGCCGTATCTGGGACACGGCGTCCGGACAGTGTCTGAAGACCCTGATAGGTGAGTGACCCGCCTCACTGAACCTGTAATGGCTCTAAATCCTCCAGTGTTCCTCTGTTTATTCTCCCTAGCTCTCACTGTAACACCGGTTCATTTACATGCTGTGTATCATCCGTACGTAGAACGGGTGTTCTGTTTCTTTTGTCGGTGTAAAACTAATGAGTAACGCATTAAAGTCGACTCATAGAAAGAATAACATGTGGTCGCAGTTAAACACTGAAGGTATCTAATAAAACATCTAATAATTAAATGTTCTATCTTTGTCCTTCCTGCTTTATATTTTGCTTTAGTTTTTACTTTCTGAACATTTTTTGTCCCAAATGTATATTTTTTACTTTCTTTTTAAATGCTATTTTATTTTAGTGTATGGTATCGTAATTACATTGCTTGTTTTTATGCTGCTGCTGCAAAGTAATTCTATTCTATTTCTCTCCTCTTAGATGATGACAATCCCCCGGTGTCTTTTGTTAAATTTTCTCCCAACGGAAAATACATCCTGGCTGCTACTCTGGACAAGTTAGTACCTCTGAACCACAGGAAGTCCTGCTGTTACTCAGATCCTCCGGTTTCTTATTAACCGCTGGCAGCTAACCGGACATTTAGCTTTCTGAATTTGTATCCGTCCTTTAGCTTCACGTTAGCTGCACTAACTCTTAGCTTGCTTCACATTAGCTGCACTAACTCTTAGCTAGCTTCACGTTAGCTGCACTAACTCTTAGCTAGCTTCACTAACTCTTAGCTAGCTTCACGTTAGCTTCGCTAACTCTTAGCTGGCTTCACGTTAGCTGCACAAACTGTTAGCTAGCTTCACTAACTCTTAGCAAGCTTCACTTTAGCTGCACTAACTGTTAGCTAGCTTCACGTTAGCTTCACTAACTCTTAGCTAGCTTCACGTTAGCTGCACTAACTCTTAGCTAGCTTCACGTTAGCTTCACTAACTCTTAGCTGGCTTCACGTTAGCTGCACAAACTCTTAGCTAGCTTCACCAACTCTTAGCTAGCTTCACTTTAGCTTCACTAACTCTTAGCTAGCTTCACGTTAGCTTCACTAACTCTTAGCAAGCTTCACTTTAGCTGCACTAACTGTTAGCTAGCTTCACGTTAGCTTCACTAACTCTTAGCTAGCTTCACGTTAGCTGCACTAACTCTTAGCTAGCTTCACGTTAGCTTCACTAACTCTTAGCTGGCTTCACGTTAGCTGCACAAACTGTTAGCTAGCTTCACCAACTCTTAGCTAGCTTCACTTTAGCTTCACTAACTCTTAGCTAGCTTCACGTTAGCTTCACTAACTCTTAGCAAGCTTCACTTTAGCTGCACTAACTGTTAGCTAGCTTCACGTTAGCTTCACTAACTGTTAGCTAGCTTCATATAGCATCCTGTTGACTTCACACATTCTTTGTTAGCGACAGTTAGCTGTTAGCATGTGATTTGGTGTTGTGACTTCGTTTTCTCCTGTTTGCAGCACACTAAAGCTCTGGGACTACAGCAAAGGAAAGGTACTGACTTCTTTAAATTTGTATTTACTTTATTTTACTGGGAAAATACCCGTCTGAGACCCACATGAACGAACGTTATGAAGTCTCTGGTTTTGTGTGTGTGAAGCAGGATCAGAGATGTCATGAAGCACGTTCTCTGCAGCAGAATAACCCGCCGTCTCTCTGTTTCAGTGTCTGAAGACATATAACGGACACAAGAACGAGAAATACTGCATCTTCGCCAACTTCTCCGTCACAGGAGGGAAGGTGCAGTCACTTTAGCCTTTAACTCCCCCAACAGCACACTGCAATGTTACTCAAGTTAAAGGAATTCAGTCCAATCCGAACATCCCGAAGGTTTAACATTAAATTACTAAATGCAGAATAATAAATATTAAAAAACAAAAACGGTTTTAAATATTCAAAGTAAATTAGAAATGCCAATTAAATATCTCTCTGTGTTTTATATACACAGTTGGCTAGTTTATTTTGAACAAGAATATCATATTCTGAACTTAAATCTGAATCTGTTTAGTACCTTAAGGTTCAAATCAAATGAATAGATGGATTTATTTTGTGGCTGTGAGATGAACTCTGACTGAGCATAGTATGTAGTAATGCATTGTCCTGATGTATATCCAGAGTTAAACATCATAACTCAGCTACAGATATATAATATTTAGCATCAACCTTAAATCCTGTTCCTTTCACCTCTGTGTCAGTGGATCGTGTCGGGATCCGAGGACAGTTTGGTTTACATCTGGAACCTGCAGACCAAAGAGATCGTTCAGAAGCTGCAGGGACACACAGGTAAGACCTTTGACCCCGTGCACTGTCCTAAAGCAGCAGGGGACGACTCCTCAGAGTCTATAGGAGTCTATGAGAACATTTTCCTATGAAAGCATGTTTCTCTGGGTAGATCTCAGTTCTCTTTAACTTGCATCCCTGCGTCTCTCACTTGTGTCTTCTCCTTGCACATTAGTCCCTCCCACCAGGGATGCAGGGAGAGACGCAAGGAAACCACACGGAGAGAGAGGAAGCAAGGAAATGAGTTTTAGGAGCAATGGGACGTCCTTTCCTCGGAGCGTCACGTGAAGCGACGTCCGTTTATAATGATGATGCCAGTACAGCTGGATCGTCTGACAAGCAGCTCTGTCCCCGTTTCATTCACACACACAAACACCCCCCCCACCTGACGCCTCTGTTAGTTCACCTTTGTGTAATTTGTTGTAGACCCAAATAGATCTAATGAAATAATGAAAAAAAGAAGTTGTAGTTCTAACTGAAGTCTGTTCTCTGCAGACGTGGTGATAACAGGAAGTAGTAGAAGAAGAAGTTGTAGTTCTAACTGAAGTCTGTTCTCTGCAGACGTGGTGATAACAGGAAGTAGTAGAAGAAGAAGTTGTAGTTCTAACTGAAGTCTGTTCTCTGCAGACGTGGTGATAACAGGAAGTAGTAGAAGAAGAAGTTGTAGTTCTAACTGAAGTTTGTTCTCTGCAGACGTGGTGATAACAGGAAGTAGTAGAAGAAGAAGTTGTAGTTCTAACTGAAGTCTGTTCTCTGCAGACGTGGTGATAACAGGAAGTAGTAGAAGAAGAAGTTGTAGTTCTAACTGAAGTCTGTTCTCTGCAGACGTGGTGATAACAGGAAGTAGAAGAAGAAGTTGTAGTTCTAACTGAAGTCTGTTCTCTGCAGACGTGGTGATCTCCACTGCCTGTCACCCGACAGAAAACATCATCGCTTCAGCTGCGCTGGAAAACGACAAAACCATCAAACTGTGGAGGAGTGACTGTTAGACTGATCCAGACC
Organism: Eleginops maclovinus; assembly: GCF_036324505.1. Lineage (NCBI taxonomy): Eukaryota > Metazoa > Chordata > Actinopteri > Perciformes > Eleginopidae > Eleginops > Eleginops maclovinus. Next base: position 29,404,226 of record NC_086360.1, read on the forward strand.
CTGATCCAGAACCAGAAACAGAACACATTATTACTGAGATCCACAGAAACTGTCCCGTCTTCCCGTTAAAACTGAAGGACGAGTTCAGTGTTTTTGTAACGGAGAGCAGCGACGGAGGTTCATCAGATTAAAAAAAATACATTGTTCAACATCGAAGTTATTAATTGACCAGGAAAGACTGAGCAAAGTAAAATGCCAACCTGCCACTTTAGTCTTAGAAAATGTCATCTTTTTTCAGGATAATTTACACATTTAGATTCTTAGAGAAGTTCATTATTTTTCCCTCTCCGGCTCCGACAGGATTCTCTTAGGGCTTTTATTCCTGATCGTTTTCCTTTGTTTCTGATCATCGGGAAGCTCTTTAAATAATCACACCAAGAGAGGAAGAGGATTTTATTTTTAAATTGTTCTTTTGTATGTGATTGTATTGTAGTGAAGATCTTTCCCTCTTGAAAGACTTTGGTGTGAAACTCAAACCAGTAAAGGATGATTCTGTTGGTGAATGCAGATATATTTTAAGACAGTTTCAATATGTTGGTCAGTGAATGCACCACGCGCGTTAGTGAAGACTTTATGAAGCACAGAGACCCTTAATGTTTGATTTCTAAGAACCGAAACTTAAAGTTCATCCCAAAAGAATGTTTGAAGGAGTCTGTGGTGGAAAACTGTGACGGAGTTTGTTTAGTTTTTTATAAATATAATGTCTGATCCTTTTTCTCTGATGATTGTCCTCTTATTTAATGGCTCTATAGACCGGGATAAAACACTGAACTGGCCCTTTAGTTAAAATAATTTAAAAAATATAAAACACTGAGAGACTGCAGCTGTGTGGCGTTCACTGACTCTCTGAGTTGTGGGAACAAACCGTTTCTTTCTGTTCTATTCAGTTATTTGTAAATAAAGATTTTTGATTATGAGCCGTCAGTTATTTCCGAGTGTTTTAGAAAAGGTGAACATTTTGAGGTTCTAAAAAAAATCAACATTTTTAGAAAGTTAGAATTTTGAGGATTTAAGAAAATAGTAACCGGTCAGCATTTGAAGGAACGTTAGATTTTAAGAAAAAGTCAGAATTTGGATTTTGAGGAAATTCAGATTTTCACTATAAAGTTTTTTTTTTGGATTCTCAGAAGAAAGTCAGGATTTCTTTTAAAAGTTGGGTATTTCGAGATTTTCATAAAAAGTGTAAGTGTTTTGCGATTATCTAAAAAACGTCAAACATTTGGAGATTTGGGGAAAAATGTCAATATTTGGAGATTTTCAGAATTTGGAGGAATTCCAAAGGTAAAGGATTTTCTGAAAATAGTGAACACTTTTAGCTATCTGCTGTGAGCTACAGGAAGAACCAGAACATGTGAGCCGGACTGCAGACTGAAGCTCACGAGGACACTTTAGAATAACGCTCACTGCCAGAAGACAAAGGTCCACAGAGCTGAAATTCAGAAACACAACCAGAGACCAGGAAACCTTCAGGGGGATAGTTAGCAGACATTAGCTATTGAGCTAGCAAACGTTATCTATCGCTAGATCCAGCTAGCTATAGTTAGCTTATTATTTATTGTGTTAGCTTTCAGCGCTATCGTACTTCGTGGGCGAAACACAGCGCTGTTTGTGTCATTGTGTATTTAATAAAAAACAAACGTGACAGCATTTACTCATTTTCACTCCACTGTAAGCGGACAGCCTCAGAAATATTAAATATGACTAAAACCAGAATGCTCCTCGGTACATCAGGCACGGCTCCACAGTTAGCCTAGCATCAAAGCCATAGGAAGAAAAGAATGAGTGTTAAGCTAGACTTAAGGGAAGCACAGGCTCTGCAGTTCGGATACTTGGGTTTCACCAGGTGTATCTGAAGAGCGCCTCAAACTAAGTCCAGGACCTGCTTTACCAAAAGCGGTTTGGCTTCAGTTTCAAAATATTTCTTTCTAACATTTCTTTGAGAAAAAACCTTTTTTTCCGGATCAAACAGAGCAAAAAGCAAACATCTTTATGGGCTGTAGAGTAGGCTAACACTGACTGTAGAGCAGGCTGACACCGACTGTAGAGCAGGCTAACACTGACTGTAGAGTAGGCTAACACTGACTGTAGAGCAGGCTGACACCGACTGTAGAGCAGGCTAACACCGACTGTAGAGCAGGCTAACACTGACTGTAGAGCAGGCTGACACTGACTGTAGAGCAGGCTAGCACTGACTGTAGAGCAGGCTAGCACTGACTGTAGTGCAGGCTAACACTGAGGCTAACACTGACTGTAGAGCAGGCTGACACTGAGGCTAACACTGACTGTAGAGCAGGCTAACACTGACTGTAGAGCAGGCTGACACTGAGGCTAACACTGACTGTAGAGCAGGCTGACACTGAGGCTAACACTGACTGTAGAGCAGGCTGACACTGAGGCTAACACTGACTGTAGAGCAGGCTAACACTGACTGTAGAGCAGGCTAACACTGAGGCTAACACTGACTGTAGAGCAGGCTAACACTGACTGTAGAGCAGGCTAACACTGAGGCTAACACTGACTGTAGAGCAGGCTAACACTGACTGTAGAGCAGGCTAACACTGAGGCTAACACTGACTGTAGAGCAGGCTGACACTGAGGCTAACACTGACTGTAGAGCAGGCTAACACTGAGGCTAACACTGACTGTAGAGCAGGCTAACACTGACTGTAGAGCAGGCTGACACTGACTGTAGAGCAGGCTGACACTGAGTGTAGAGCGGGCTGACACTGACTGTAGAGCGGGCTAACACTGACTCTAGAGTAGGCTAACACTCACTGTAGAGCAGGCTAACACTGAGGCTAACACTGACTGTAGAGCAGGCTAACACTGAGGCTAACACTGACTGTAGAGCAGGCTAACACTGAGGCTAACACTGACTGTAGAGCAGGCTAACACTGAGGCTAACACTGACTGTAGAGCAGGCTAACACTGACTGTAGAGCAGGCTAACACTGAGGCTAACACTGACTGTAGAGCAGGCTGACACTGAGGCTAACACTGACTGTAGAGCAGGCTAACACTGACTGTAGAGCAGGCTAACACTGACTGTAGAGCAGGCTAACACTGACTGTAGAGCAGGCTAACACTGACTGTAGAGCAGGCTGACACTGAGTGTAGAGCAGGCTGACACTGACTGTAGAGCGGGCTAACACTGACTCTAGAGTAGGCTAACACTCACTGTAGAGCAGGCTAACACTGAGGCTAACACTGACTGTAGAGCAGGCTAACACTGACTGTAGAGCAGGCTAACACTGAGGCTAACACTGACTGTAGAGCAGGCTGACACTGAGGCTAACACTGACTGTAGAGCGGGCTAACACTGAGGCTAACACTGACTGTAGAGCAGGCTAACACTGAGGCTAACACTGACTGTAGAGCAGGCTGACACTGAGGCTAACACTGACTGTAGAGCAGGCTAACACTGAGGCTAACACTGACTGTAGAGCAGGCTAACACTGAGGCTAACACTGACTGTAGAGCAGGCTAACACTGACTGTAGAGCGGGCTAACACTGAGGCTAACACTGACTGTAGAGCAGGCTAACACTGAGGCTAACACTGAGTGTAGAGCAGGCTGACACTGACTGTAGAGCGGGCTAACACTGACTCTAGAGTAGGCTAACACTCACTGTAGAGCAGGCTAACACTGACTGTAGAGCTGGATAACACTGACTGTAGAGCAGGCTAACACTCACTGTAGAGCAGGCTGACACTGAGGCTAACACTGACTGTAGAGCAGGCTAACACTGACTGTAGAGCTGGATAACACTGACTGTAGAGCATGCTAACACTGACTGTAGAGCTGGATAACACTGACTGTAGAGCAGGCTAACAATGACTGTAGAGCAGGCTAACACTGACTTTAGAGCAGGCTAACACTGACTGTTGAGCGGGCTAACACTGAGGCTAACACTGACAGTTGAGCAGGCTGAAACTGACTGTAGAGCAGGCTAACACTGACTTTAGAGCAGGCTGACACTGACTGAGAGCGGGCTAACACTGAGGCTAATACTGACTATAGAGCAGGCTAACACTGACTGTAGAGCAGGCTAACACTGACTGAGAGCAGGCTAACACTGACTGAGAGCAGGCTAACACTGACTATAGAGCAGGCTAACACTGACTGAGAGCAGGCTAACACTGACTGAGAGCGGGCTAACACTGAGGCTAATACTGACTGTAGAGCAGGCTAACACTGAGGCTAACACTGACTGTAGAGCGGGCTAACAGGCTAACACTGAGCTACCTGATGATAGCATTGTGAACATGGTTCTAAACGTCCGTGATACAGCCGAGCTACGTCGATGCAGAAGTGGTAGCATCTCAACTGGGTTAGATTAACAACGGACAGGGACCAGTCCGACCCGGTGCAGTCCGGTTCAGAGTCCGGTCCAGCGCAGCGTGCCGATGGAGATCAGGGTCTGACAGGTGGGGGCGTCCAGCCACACCGACTCCACCAGGCTGAAGTGCAGGAAGCCCAGAGCGAAGCCACAACCCACGTCCGACAGGTGGTGTTTACCCAGCAGCACCCGGGACATACCCACCAACAGAGCCCACAGGTAGAGCAGGATCCTGAGGGGCACCTGGAGGAGGGGGTTGAGGGGATGAATCAGCATTATGAGTCTTAAAACCCTGCCATGAGTCAGCATTTGATCAGGCGAGGTACTGACCGCCAGCACCAGGTGCGTCAGCAGGAACTTGGACACCATGATGGCTCGGCTGGCCTGGGCTGCTGGGAAAGAATACGTATCCATGGCGATGTAGTCCATAAACCCCGGGGGGAAATCCCAGGGTCCTCGGCGTTTAAACAACTTCTGTAACCCGGCAACCGTCATCAGGTCCAGGACCAGAGCTGAGAGATAGACAGGTGAGAGGAGACAGGTGAGAGAGAGACAGGTGAGAAGAGAGAGGTGAGAGACAGACAGACAGACAGACAGACAGACAGGCTCACCCAACAGCAGGTTCAGCAGCACTTCCTGTCCGGCGGCTGTGGTGCTGCTCCAGAGGCTCAGCAGGGTGAGGAAGATCCAGGGCAGGACGTGTCCAGTGAGGGCCAGCAGTCTCACCATGGAACTCAGGGGGGCCCCAGGGCCTCGGGTCCCCACGCACACAGACAGGCGCTTCGACAGGCTGATGTCGATGGCGAGCAGCGAGTTGATGGCAATGCCTCGTAGCGACGGGTTCAGCTGCATGCAGTCTTGCTCCGGCCAGCGCTCCTCCTTCCCCCCCCCATCAGGAGCCCCGTCTGAAGGGCCCGCCCTGAGACACATCAAGGCAAGGTTTTTAATGTACAGCTGCTTTCAGCATGGCTGCTCTCATGGCTCTGAGGGAGCCGTCCTCTGATACCCAGAGATGGTACCACTTCAGCTGGACCTACAGAACCATGATCGCTCTGAAGCTCCAGTCCCTCTGAAGCAGAGTCTGGAGCTTCAGACTCGTCAGGAGGAAGTGATTCAATCTCAACTGGGTTGGAGAAATGACAGACCCCTCCCACCCGAGCCCCCAGGACGTGCAGCGGACGGTGAAGCAAATATTCGAAGTGGCCAAACAGCGGTACTACAACTTCCTGTGAGACTCACTGGGCCAAAAGAGACTGTCCCAGAGTCTCTGTACATCGGCTGACAGGTATCCCCTCTCCATTAATTTGACTGACAGAGCGCAGGGGCGGGGCTTAAGGCAAACTCCGCTCTATGATAGGGTGCTGTAGCTCAGCATGATGGGACTGAAGCCTCCGAAGCTGGGTCCAGTCCTTTGATCCCACCGCGGTGCAGAGCCTCTTACCTCGGACCCCGGTCCTCCTGCTGACTCGCCGCTCTGCCGGTTCTCCTCCCCCCGCCAACCGGCTCCCTGCGGGGGGTCTGGTTCAGGGACAGGAACTCGGGCCGGTTCAGGACGTTGCTCCGGTCTCTGACCCGGTTCCTGGCCTGGCTGTTGGACATGTTGCAGCGCAGAGAGACGCCGAGACTCTGAGACCCCCGGAGACCCCCTGAGACCCTCTGAGATAAATTTAGATAGAAATAGATATACATAGATCAGCTGTCAGCTGCTGGACACACACACACACACACACACACACACACACACACACACACACACATCGTCACATGTCAGAGGTCAGTTTCCTGCTGGGAGTCATGATGTGTTCAGGGACATCATGTTCTTTGAACTTTGTGCACGATGAAACTTTCCAAAGGCTCTCCGCCAGGTTCCTCTCCAGACGCAGCGTTTGGTTTCTGCAGCTTTTAGTAAACGCTGCTCATGTTTCCTCAAGCTGCTGGAGATGTTTCTGCATGCATTTTGATTTATGTTTCTATATCTGCCTCTCTGAAGCTGTTCCTCCTGAGGGAGGAGTTGATAGAGCGTTTGCACCTGTCGGCCTCCGTAGGCTGGAGCCTGATCCAGTGAACACATGGGTCTGAGACAGAGCTGTAGTAGTGAGGTCTGCAGAGAGGAGCTACTTATAGTTTGTAATAAAGGGATGGACCACAGAGAGGAAATCATCTGGAAAGACGCAGAAAGTAATAATTCTGCTTCCCGTGTTCCGATGAATCTGGACGTTACGATCCAGCTGCTTCCTGCTGTTGCCTCTCCGCTTCAGTTGTATTACGTTTGAAACGCGTCTGTAGTGACTGCTCTGTTTCACCTCTTATACACTTTATACTCTATTGTTTTTATATTATTCATATTATAATTATATTAAATGATGGTATAACTGTTATATTATATGAAATATTTTTTAATTTACTTTATTTAATTCTATTTTTTATATATATATTATACATAATATTATACATAATATTATGTATAATATTATGTATAATATAATACATAATATTATACATAATATTATACATTATATTATACATAATATAATGTATAATATTATGTATAATATTATACATTATATTATACCCTGCATACTGCACAGTATAATATAATACATTATATTATAATGTGCAGTATGCAGGGTATAATATAATGTATTATATTATACATTATATTATACATAATATAATGTATAATATAATGTATAATATAATACATTATATTATACATTATATTATGTATTATATTATGTATTATACATAATATAATACATAATATAATACATTATATTATGTATAATATTATACATTATATTATACATAATATTATACATTATATTATACATTATATTATGTATAATATTATACATTATATTATACTGCACAGTATAATATAATACATTATATTATGTATAATATTATACATTATATTATACATAATATTATACATAATATTATACATTATATTATACTGCACAGTATAATATAATACATTATATTATACTGTGCAGTATGCAGGGTATAATATAATGTATAATATAATGTATAATATTATACATTATATTATACATAATATTATACATTATATTATACTGTGCAGTATGCAGGGTATAATATAATGTATAATATTATGTATTATATTATACTGCACAGTATAATATAATACATAATATAATGTATTATACATTATATTATGTATAATACATTATATTATACATTATATTATACTGTGCAGTATAATATAATGTATTATACATAATATAATGTATAATACATTATATTATGTATTATATTATACTGTGCAGTATAATATAATACATAATATTATACATTATATTATACTGTGCAGTATGCAGGGTATAATTTCATTTATAAATATATTGTGTTATACTATATTATGATATGATATATTACATGATTTCTTGAATTTCCCTCGGGATTAATAAAGTATCCATCTATATTATTGTTATGTTTTCAGTTAAATTTGTTTTAAACATTTTATGATATTATATTTGTAGTCTTTAGTTTGGTTGGGGCTCTGCTTCATATAGAATATGATCCACTCACATTCTGCAGCTGATCTAAATACAGAACACACACACACACACACACACACACACACACACACACACACACACACACACACACACACACACACACACACACACACCACACACACACACACACACACACACTAAAAGGCTGCAGGGACCCTGTTTATGTGATTCAAAGCTCCCGGAACAAAACCAACTCGTGGACTGTTTATTTGACTCTCTTGTTTTGTACTGTCTTTGTATTTGTTAACCCGTGTTTATCGGACCCCTCTCTCATTACCGGCCCCCCCTGTAAGCTTGGACCCGCACCTGAGGATAGACAAAGGTCCATGTGATCTGGATGCAGTCCCCCGGTCTGCCGCCGCGTGTCGCTGTCGGCCCGGATCAGACCGGAGCAGAGGAGAAGAAGAGCAGCAGCGGTCGGTTGTGTACGGATTCACCGGATTCTCTCCCGTTAACAGGATCCCTCATGGCGGCCCGCCTCGGAGTGGAGGTGTACCTGGACCTCCTCTCGCAGCCCTGTCGCGCGCTGCACATCTTGCTGGGCTGCACGAGCCTCCCGCACACCGTCCGGCACGTGGCCCTGAGGAGAGGTCAGATCCGTGTTTACTTCAAAGACTTTCTGACTGATATACAAGTTTATTCCAAACTGAATAAAGTGTCTTTAACTCTGACACGAGATGATGTTTATAAAACCTGGGGTCTGTGGGGTCCTGACTCAGGTCCTGGAGGGGCTTTGGTTGGCCTGAGCTCTCAGGGTCAAAGGTCTCCAGGGCAGAGGCCTCCCATCACTGCTTAATAATTAACATTACTATCATCACTCAGACTGAAGTGCACTCACCGACTGACGGCATGTTTCAGGACATTTACAGAGACTTTATTATTTACATCAAATTGTTTCCGATGTTCACAGCTGGTATTTCAAACTCAACTTTACTGAACTTGGAGGAGAGCGTGCTGTGCTTATAAAGCTCTGTTACACTGGTTTATATTGTTTACCAGTCTGAGTGCAACAGGGATTTCATCTGAATGATACAAAGTCCCTCTGGTGCAGGAAGCACAGCCTCTGTTTCAACGTGTTAACGTTGAATGCAGTTGAGCTGGAAGTGTGTGAGAAACACTGAGATCAAGTGAGCTGAAGAGCCTCTTAATGGTCTGATGTTCAGGATCTTTAAACCTGCTGATTTCACAATAAAGTTTGGTGTAGCGCCGAAATGAAAAGGGAATAAAACAGAAAATGAACTCAAAGTAAAATCCTCTGAGGCCCCAGAGAGGGGGTCCTCCTCTCCAGAACATCTGTATTTAATGATCCCATATCTATTTGTGGCTCTCCTTGCTGATCCACCTCCACCTGTCTATACACCACCACCCGAAACCGCCTTCAAAATAAAAGCATAAAGACTGATCTTAATTATCTTCACTGTAATCACTGTGCTGCGTTCAGGGGACCACCGGACTCCAGAGTTCTCCCAGCTGAACCCCATGCAGAAAGTCCCAGTGATGGTGGACAATGGCTTCGTGCTCACAGAGAGGTCCACACACACACACACACACACACACACACACACACACACACACACACACACACACACACACACACACACACACACACACACACACTCACTATGTAACATCTGCAGGTGATTCATGGTTGTGTGTGTGTGTGTGTGTGTGTGTGTGTGTTAGTGATGCCATCATGAAGTACCTGGTCAACAAGTATGACGTCCCGGAGCACTGGTATCCACGACAACCAGAGAGACGAGCCAGAGTCGATGAATACACGGCCTGGCATCACACACACACCCGGCCGCACGCTGCCAAAGTGTTCATACTGGAGGTACACACACACACACACACACACCCCCTCCTCCTGAAGTTCGAGCTGCTCTGATGCTAGCAACATGTGAGACTTGCTCTGGCTCTTTAAGTATTATGGTCTGTATTGCTGTGTCTCCGGGGCAGGTGCTACTCCCGGCGCAGACGAGCTCTCCGGTGGACGAGGAGCGCTTGAGTCGTGCCGTGTCTCAGCTGGACGACACACTGGAGAAGCTAGAGTCCATGTTCCTGCGCCGGCAGCCCTTCCTGTGCGGCGACGACGTCACGGTGGCTGACCTGCTGGCCGTCTGCGAGCTGATGCAGGTCGGACGCTCTGATTGGCTCAGGCCTGTGATTGGCTCAGGCCTGTGATTGGCTCAGGCCTGTGATTGGCTCAGGCCTGTGATTGGCTCAGGCCTGTGATTGGTTGTGTGTTCACCAGGGTAGGAATTTTGGCCGTCATGGCCTTCATTGCCCCTGGGTCTGGCCGTGATGCCCCGAAAATAATTGTACGTCCTACGGCCACCATGGCCTTTGTGCCCTGATTCTGTTAGAATCTCGACGTTGCTTTAAAAGCGTCAGAGCGGTGGTCTGGGCTCTGAGCTGCATTACTGCTTGTAGCTTGGATTGGTTACGCGCACCTCACATGTCATCATCGCATCATTCGATCATCAATGGAGCGTCTCGCTGTAAGAATACGAGGAGGCGTCTCTCTCTCTCTGTCCGTGAGTTTATTCTCTTCTGAGACAGGTTACTGTCGTCCGTAGCCCCGCCAAAACAGTACCTTAATTATCACTCACACACATACCGTTAGCTCTCTCGTAGCATTCCCCGTCTCTCTCTCGTTTTGTATGTACAAAACTGGTGGGGCACGAACAACTTGGATATGTATAAAAAGGCTTCTTGTACCTTAATGCATGGAGTAAAGAGCGCTGTAGTGCCTTTTCAGTATGATCTACACTTCCAGGCACCGAGGGATGCGAACCGGAGAACTTGTTGGACGCGTGCTCCAGTCCAACAAAACCGTGTCCAATCAGCACGTGTCTCTGGATCTCAGGATCCTTTTGTTATTCAGCATAATCAACACTGCTCGGTCTGTTTCCATCCTGTGAACAATGTCTGCATGTCAGCTCTGATACACTTAACCCATACTTTGACTTTAGTCCACGACACGACACGGTGAAAAACTGATTGCTTTCCCGTTACACACACACCTGACTCTGCAAGGAATGCTCCATCCTGTGGTCAAAAGTCAGAACTGCAGATTAACTTCTATAGATAAAATAAACCCACAATGCATTATGGCTCCAACAAGCGCTATCACAAAGCGAAACTTAACAACAACCACAACAACCGTGATGCCACAGCATGAACACATCAGACTGTAGGAAAACACAGACCCTGGTCACCGCGGTTACTATAGCAATGGATCCAGCAGACCGAGAGCCTGAAGGCTAAACACAGACATGAACATGAACTATACCTCCGCTCAGCAGAGCTCCAGGAGAGGGTCAGCTTCTCTCACTTTCTGTTTGTTATTCACCCCTGGTGATAGTCTACAGAGCGTCTCCTCTTCTACACTTTTCACACACACACACACACACACACACACACACACACACACACACACACACACACACACACACACACACTTACAGCCAATCAGCTCTGACTTAAGAGATGATGTTTCAGCGGGGCTGCGAGCGCTTTGCTCCACTTGTGATTTATAATTTGCCGCACAGATTGAATGAAAATCTACTCCCTTCAACGCGCAGTGTGCTTCAAAGGGATTTGTTTCCATGAGTTTTTTATTATCAGAAAGTGAAGCTGTTTATTTGTAAGCTCCAAATCCTAACTGTGCCCTGAAAACATTTGTGACACAAAAGGCCAAATGGCTTTCCCCCAAAATGACAAAATTCCAAGCCTGGTGTTCACCTCTGACATCCGTAGTGTTCCAGCTGCTGCTCTCCTTCCCACACTGCAGCAGACTCCTCTTCCAGCTGTCACTCTCTGATGATGCTCACACTCGATAGCTGCGGGCCATCCAAGAACACTTCATCTGTTTAATCAGTAGAGAAACGTCTCTCTGTTTCTGTTCTGCACTTCAGCTTCGATGCAAACTCTATTCGCTGTCATGGTGCCTGTGCTCTGTGCTGCTCTGCTTCCCAAACTGGGATCAATGGCAGTAAATGTGACGTTGTGTCTCTGCAGCCGGAGGCGGGGGGGCGGGACGTCCTGCAGCAGAGCCCTCAGCTGCAACGCTGGAAGAGTCGAGTCCGGGCCGCCGTCGGGGACGCCTTCGACCAGGCGCACGCCGTGCTATACGCCGTCAGAGACCGGCGCCGCGCCAAGCTGTGACATCACACAGAGGGGCGGGGCCACCGGACTGAAGGAGACAATCACCGTTTCTAAATGCTAACAATAGCTTAGCTAGCTTCTCCAGCAGATTTCAGCTAATTGAGTTGTTCCTGAATGAATGCCGTTCACATAAAGTGGCCTTAAACTGATTTGTGTTAAAGCAGTGTTACCTTGGACGTCCTGATTATACTCTTATGTCTGTAGCTATTTCAGGAGGACCTCAGACTTCCTCCCATCAGCTCAGAGATGACCCGTTGCTCTGCCTGTGATGGAAGGAGTATTTATCCATCAGACTGAATCATTAGAATTTGAGGCTCTGACAAATAAAGGTTTGAGGTTTTATTTTCACTCATTTATTTCCTGTCAGTAACAACAACAACAACAACAACAACAACAACAACAGTTCACCACGTGTGTAATATTAATCCTAAACCTCAGACCCAACACACCGATTCATCTCCCTGATCCTGTCCTCCCTCAGGCTATTCCACTCAAGTTCAACCAGGTCCAGTTAGAGAACAGGTCCTCGAGCAAAGGTCCAGAACCCCAACATGTGTAAGTGGTTCTGAATGAGTGTGATATCCATCAGCTGAGACAGCTGTATCAACAACTGACTGTCATCAAACAAACAAAGGACAACAACAACAACAACAACATGTCCCTGGAGCTACAGAACCAGAACCACACTGTAGACATGTTAGTGTTCCACTCGGGCTCACAACCATCAGAACCATCAGAACTATCAGAACCATCAGAACCATTAGAACTATCAGACATCAGAACCATCAGAACCATTAGAACCATTAGAACTATCAGACATCAGAACCATCAGAACCATTAGAACCATTAGAACTATCAGACATCAGAACCATCAGACCTATTAGAACCATCAGAACCATTAGAACTATCAGACATCAGAACTATTAGAACCATCAGAACCATCAGAACCATTAGAACCATCAGAACCATCAGAACCATTAGAACTATCAGACATCAGAACCATCAGAACTGTGCATGCTGGGAAATGGGAACTCCTCTCTCCCTGTTCTCTCTCCCTCCCGCTAACCCCTCTCTCCCCTCACTCTTTTCTCCCTCTTCTCTCTCCCGTTAACTCCTCTCTCCCCTCACTCTTCTCTCCTTCTCTCTGTCTCCCGCTAACTCGTCTCTCCCCTCAGTCTTCTCTCCCTTCTCTCTCTCTCTCCCGTTAACTCCTCTCTCCCCTCACTCTTCTCTCCTTCTCTCTGTCTCCCGCTAACTCGTCTCTCTCCTCACCTTGCTGGGCTGCACGAGCCTCCCGCACACCGTCCGGCACGTGGCCCTGAGGAGAGGTCAGATCCGTGTTTACTTCAAAGACTTTCTGACTGATATACAAGTTTATTCCAAACTGAATAAAGTGTCTTTAACTCTGACACGAGATGATGTTTATAAAACCTGGGGTCTGTGGGGTCCTGACTCAGGTCCTGGAGGGGCTTTGGTTGGCCTGAGCTCTCAGGGTCAAAGGTCTCCAGGGCAGAGGCCTCCCATCACTGCTTAATAATTAACATTACTATCATCACTCAGACTGAAGTGCACTCACCGACTGACGGCATGTTTCAGGACATTTACAGAGACTTTATTATTTACATCAAATTGTTTCCGATGTTCACAGCTGGTATTTCAAACTCAACTTTACTGAACTTGGAGGAGAGCGTGCTGTGCTTATAAAGCTCTGTTACACTGGTTTATATTGTTTACCAGTCTGAGTGCAACAGGGATTTCATCTGAATGATACAAAGTCCCTCTGGTGCAGGAAGCACAGCCTCTGTTTCAACGTGTTAACGTTGAATGCAGTTGAGCTGGAAGTGTGTGAGAAACACTGAGATCAAGTGAGCTGAAGAGCCTCTTAATGGTCTGATGTTCAGGATCTTTAAACCTGCTGATTTCACAATAAAGTTTGGTGTAGCGCCGAAATGAAAAGGGAATAAAACAGAAAATGAACTCAAAGTAAAATCCTCTGAGGCCCCAGAGAGGGGGTCCTCCTCTCCAGAACATCTGTATTTAATGATCCCATATCTATTTGTGGCTCTCCTTGCTGATCCACCTCCACCTGTCTATACACCACCACCCGAAACCGCCTTCAAAATAAAAGCATAAAGACTGATCTTAATTATCTTCACTGTAATCACTGTGCTGCGTTCAGGGGACCACCGGACTCCAGAGTTCTCCCAGCTGAACCCCATGCAGAAAGTCCCAGTGATGGTGGACAATGGCTTCGTGCTCACAGAGAGGTCCACACACACACACACACACACACACACACACACACACACACACACACACACACACACACACACACACACACACACACACACACACACACACTCACTATGTAACATCTGCAGGTGATTCATGGTTGTGTGTGTGTGTGTGTGTGTGTGTGTGTTAGTGATGCCATCATGAAGTACCTGGTCAACAAGTATGACGTCCCGGAGCACTGGTATCCACGACAACCAGAGAGACGAGCCAGAGTCGATGAATACACGGCCTGGCATCACACACACACCCGGCCGCACGCTGCCAAAGTGTTCATACTGGAGGTACACACACACACACACACACACCCCCTCCTCCTGAAGTTCGAGCTGCTCTGATGCTAGCAACATGTGAGACTTGCTCTGGCTCTTTAAGTATTATGGTCTGTATTGCTGTGTCTCCGGGGCAGGTGCTACTCCCGGCGCAGACGAGCTCTCCGGTGGACGAGGAGCGCTTGAGTCGTGCCGTGTCTCAGCTGGACGACACACTGGAGAAGCTAGAGTCCATGTTCCTGCGCCGGCAGCCCTTCCTGTGCGGCGACGACGTCACGGTGGCTGACCTGCTGGCCGTCTGCGAGCTGATGCAGGTCGGACGCTCTGATTGGCTCAGGCCTGTGATTGGCTCAGGCCTGTGATTGGCTCAGGCCTGTGATTGGCTCAGGCCTGTGATTGGCTCAGGCCTGTGATTGGTTGTGTGTTCACCAGGGTAGGAATTTTGGCCGTCATGGCCTTCATTGCCCCTGGGTCTGGCCGTGATGCCCCGAAAATAATTGTACGTCCTACGGCCACCATGGCCTTTGTGCCCTGATTCTGTTAGAATCTCGACGTTGCTTTAAAAGCGTCAGAGCGGTGGTCTGGGCTCTGAGCTGCATTACTGCTTGTAGCTTGGATTGGTTACGCGCACCTCACATGTCATCATCGCATCATTCGATCATCAATGGAGCGTCTCGCTGTAAGAATACGAGGAGGCGTCTCTCTCTCTGTCCGTGAGTTTATTCTCTTCTGAGACAGGTTACTGTCGTCCGTAGCCCCGCCAAAACAGTACCTTAATTATCACTCACACACATACCGTTAGCTCTCTCGTAGCATTCCCCGTCTCTCTCTCGTTTTGTATGTACAAAACTGGTGGGGCACGAACAACTTGGATATGTATAAAAAGGCTTCTTGTACCTTAATGCATGGAGTAAAGAGCGCTGTAGTGCCTTTTCAGTATGATCTACACTTCCAGGCACCGAGGGATGCGAACCGGAGAACTTGTTGGACGCGTGCTCCAGTCCAACAAAACCGTGTCCAATCAGCACGTGTCTCTGGATCTCAGGATCCTTTTGTTATTCAGCATAATCAACACTGCTCGGTCTGTTTCCATCCTGTGAACAATGTCTGCATGTCAGCTCTGATACACTTAACCCATACTTTGACTTTAGTCCACGACACGACACGGTGAAAAACTGATTGCTTTCCCGTTACACACACACCTGACTCTGCAAGGAATGCTCCATCCTGTGGTCAAAAGTCAGAACTGCAGATTAACTTCTATAGATAAAATAAACCCACAATGCATTATGGCTCCAACAAGCGCTATCACAAAGCGAAACTTAACAACAACCACAACAACCGTGATGCCACAGCATGAACACATCAGACTGTAGGAAAACACAGACCCTGGTCACCGCGGTTACTATAGCAATGGATCCAGCAGACCGAGAGCCTGAAGGCTAAACACAGACATGAACATGAACTATACCTCCGCTCAGCAGAGCTCCAGGAGAGGGTCAGCTTCTCTCACTTTCTGTTTGTTATTCACCCCTGGTGATAGTCTACAGAGCGTCTCCTCTTCTACACTTTTCACACACACACACACACACACACACACACACACACACACACACAGCCAATCAGCTCTGACTTAAGAGATGATGTTTCAGCGGGGCTGCGAGCGCTTTGCTCCACTTGTGATTTATAATTTGCCGCACAGATTGAATGAAAATCTACTCCCTTCAACGCGCAGTGTGCTTCAAAGGGATTTGTTTCCATGAGTTTTTTATTATCAGAAAGTGAAGCTGTTTATTTGTAAGCTCCAAATCCTAACTGTGCCCTGAAAGCATTTGTGACACAAAAGGCCAAATGGCTTTCCCCCAAAATGACAAAATTCCAAGCCTGGTGTTCACCTCTGACATCCGTAGTGTTCCAGCTGCTGCTCTCCTTCCCACACTGCAGCAGACTCCTCTTCCAGCTGTCACTCTCTGATGATGCTCACACTCGATAGCTGCGGGCCATCCAAGAACACTTCATCTGTTTAATCAGTAGAGAAACGTCTCTCTGTTTCTGTTCTGCACTTCAGCTTCGATGCAAACTCTATTCGCTGTCATGGTGCCTGTGCTCTGTGCTGCTCTGCTTCCCAAACTGGGATCAATGGCAGTAAATGTGACGTTGTGTCTCTGCAGCCGGAGGCGGGGGGGCGGGACGTCCTGCAGCAGAGCCCTCAGCTGCAACGCTGGAAGAGTCGAGTCCGGGCCGCCGTCGGGGACGCCTTCGACCAGGCGCACGCCGTGCTATACGCCGTCAGAGACCGGCGCCGCGCCAAGCTGTGACATCACACAGAGGGGCGGGGCCACCGGACTGAAGGAGACAATCACCGTTTCTAAATGCTAACAATAGCTTAGCTAGCTTCTCCAGCAGATTTCAGCTAATTGAGTTGTTCCTGAATGAATGCCGTTCACATAAAGTGGCCTTAAACTGATTTGTGTTAAAGCAGTGTTACCTTGGACGTCCTGATTATACTCTTATGTCTGTAGCTATTTCAGGAGGACCTCAGACTTCCTCCCATCAGCTCAGAGATGACCCGTTGCTCTGCCTGTGATGGAAGGAGTATTTATCCATCAGACTGAATCATTAGAATTTGAGGCTCTGACAAATAAAGGTTTGAGGTTTTATTTTCACTCATTTATTTCCTGTCAGTAACAACAACAACAACAACAACAACAACAACAACAACAACAACAGTTCACCACGTGTGTAATATTAATCCTAAACCTCAGACCCAACACACCGATTCATCTCCCTGATCCTGTCCTCCCTCAGGCTATTCCACTCAAGTTCAACCAGGTCCAGTTAGAGAACAGGTCCTCGAGCAAAGGTCCAGAACCCCAACATGTGTAAGTGGTTCTGAATGAGTGTGATATCCATCAGCTGAGACAGCTGTATCAACAACTGACTGTCATCAAACAAACAAAGGACAACAACAACAACATGTCCCTGGAGCTACAGAACCAGAACCACACTGTAGACATGTTAGTGTTCCACTCGGGCTCACAACCATCAGAACCATCAGAACCATCAGAACCATTAGAACTATCAGACATCAGAACCATCAGAACCATTAGAACCATTAGAACTATCAGACATCAGAACCATCAGACCTATTAGAACCATCAGAACCATTAGAACTATCAGACATCAGAACTATTAGAACCATCAGAACCATCAGAACCATTAGAACCATCAGACCTATTAGAACCATCAGAACCATTAGAACTATCAGACATCAGAACTATTAGAACCATCAGAACCATTAGAACTATCAGACATCAGAACCATTAGAACTATCAGAACCATCAGAACCATTAGAACTATCAGACATCAGAACCATCAGAACCATCAGAACTGTGCATGCTGGGAAATGGGAACTCCTCTCTCCCTGTTCTCTCTCCCTCCCGCTAACCCCTCTCTCCCCTCACTCTTTTCTCCCTCTTCTCTCTCTCTCTCCCGTTAACTCCTCTCTCCCCTCACTCTTCTCTCCTTCTCTCTGTCTCCCGCTAACTCGTCTCTCCCCTCAGTCTTCTCTCCCTTCTCTCTCTCTCTCCCGTTAACTCCTCTCTCCCCTCACTCTTCTCTCCTTCTCTCTGTCTCCCGCTAACTCGTCTCTCTCCTCACCCTTCTCTCCCTCTTCTCTCTCCTGCTAACTCGTCTCTCCCCTCAGTCTTCTCTCCCTCTTCTCTCTCTCTGTCTCCTGTTAACTCGTCTCTCCCCTCACTATTCTCTCCGTCTTCTATCCGTCTCCCACTAAATCGTCTCTCCCCTCACTCTTCTCTCTCTCCCGCTAACTCGTCTCTCCCCTCCCTCTTCTCTCTCTCCCGCTAACTCGTCTCTCCCCTCCCTCTTCTCTCTCTCCCGCTAACTCGTCTCTCCCCTCCCTCTTCTCTCTCTCCCGCTAACTCGTCTATCCCCTCACTCGTCTCTCCCTCTTCTCTCTCTCTCCCGCTAACTCGTCTCTCCCCTCCCTCTTCTCTCTCTCTCCCGCTAACTCGTCTGTCCCCTCCCTCTTCTCTCTCTCTCCCGCTAACTCGTCTCTCCCCTCCCTCTTCTCTCTCTCTCCCGCTAACTCGTCTCTCCCCTCCCTCTTCTCTCCTCTCCCTCTTCTCTCTCTCCCACTAACTCGTCTGTCCCCTCCCTCTTCTCTCTCCCGCTAACTCGTCTGTCCCCTCACTCTTCTCTCTCCCGCTAACTCGTCTGTCCCCTCACTCTTCTCTCCCTCTTCTCTCTCCCGCTAACTCGTCTGTCCCCTCCCTCTTCTCTCTCCCGCTAACTCGTCTGTCCCCTCCCTCTTCTCTCTCCCGCTAACTCGTCTCTCCCCTCACTCTTGTCTCTCCCGCTAACTCGTCTGTCCCCTCCCTCTTCTCTCTCCCGCTAACTCGTCTCTCCCCTCACTCTTGTCTCTCCCGCTAACTCGTCTCTCCCCTCACTCTTGTCTCTCCCGCTAACTCGTCTCTCCCCTCCCTCTTCTCTCTCTCTCCCGCTAACTCGTCTGTCCCCTCCCTCTTCTCTCTCCCGCTAACTCGTCTGTCCCCTCACTCTTCTCTCTCCCGCTAACTCGTCTGTCCCCTCACTCTTCTCTCCCTCTTCTCTCTCCCGCTAACTCGTCTGTCCCCTCCCTCTTCTCTCTCCCGCTAACTCGTCTGTCCCCTCCCTCTTCTCTCTCCCGCTAACTCGTCTCTCCCCTCACTCTTGTCTCTCCCGCTAACTCGTCTGTCCCCTCCCTCTTCTCTCTCCCGCTAACTCGTCTCTCCCCTCACTCTTGTCTCTCCCGCTAACTCGTCTCTCCCCTCACTCTTGTCTCTCCCGCTAACTCGTCTCTCCCCTCCCTCTTCTCTCTCTCTCCCGCTAACTCGTCTGTCCCCTCCCTCTTCTCTCTCCCGCTAACTCGTCTGTCCCCTCACTCTTCTCTCCCTCTTCTCTCTCCCGCTAACTCGTCTCTCGCCTCCCTCTTCTCTCCCTCTTCTCTCTCCCCCTAACTCGTCTCTTCCTCTTGTGTTTATCTCCCTGTATCGCTCCCTCGTCTCTAACGCCCCCTGTTGGCGCCGGTTAAAGTGAAAATCCCTTATCAATGTATTGATTAAAGGTCCGAGTCCGTATAGGTCGGGGTCAGGGTCCGGACTCGGACCACGGTCCGTCTGTAAGTAAACTATGGGCTAGAGGAAAGAATTCATCTCATCTCAGCCTCATTAGCATATTTAAATATAAGCCTTCAGAAACCCTGTAATATAAAAATGAATTGTGTTAATGTCATCAATGAAGTGGGGGGGGTTCAAGGGGGTATCTGTTAGGTACA
The DNA here is from genome assembly GCF_036324505.1 of Eleginops maclovinus. Classification (NCBI taxonomy): domain Eukaryota; kingdom Metazoa; phylum Chordata; class Actinopteri; order Perciformes; family Eleginopidae; genus Eleginops; species Eleginops maclovinus. Next base: position 29,424,175 of record NC_086360.1, read on the forward strand.
CCCTATACCCTGCAGTGTGAATTCATCTTTAAAGGCCAATAGAGAGCCGCAGGGACGAGTCCTAACACCCTCGTCTCAGAGTCAGTGGGATTTTGGAAAATAGCTGGAAATAAAGTCTGTGGTTGAAACACATTTAGGAGAAGGATCCCGTTTTGAAACATCAGCAGTTTTTTCTTTGTCTCAAAAAGAACAAAATCAGATTTAAAACCTGAAAATCAAACTGAGGCAGACACAGTGATAAATAAGACAGAGTTTATTAGAAAACCTACAATAACTTTATTTACAGTTGGTCCCCTGCAGGGGGCGGGGCTTGGCCCCTTTTTCCTGAAGGAACTTCCTCTTTATCTTCTTCACGCCTCCGCTTCCTGCCGGGCGCTGACTCCGCCTCCTGCTGGAGCAGGTACTAGATTTATAATATCTGTGTGTGTGTGTGTGTGTGTGTGTGTGTGTGTGTGTGTGTGTGTGTGTGTGTGTGTGTGTGTGTGCTCACCATGGCAGCAGCATCAGAGGGGAACATCAGTGTGTGAGCCGTCTGCTGCATCTCATCATCCTGAGCACAGGAAACACCACAACACTACAGACTACATTTCCCAGCATGCACAGTCAGTAGTACACACAATGTGCTACACACAACTCTTAAATGTAGCAGTGAGACAAAACGGAATAATATAGTATTACAAAATGTCTTAAAGAGCCAATCCGCGTACCTTTAAAACTCGAAGTACATAGATATACAGAACCAGTACCTGCAGCCAGGGGTGTTGCAGAGCCCCCTCTATAGACAGCCTGTCAGAGGGGTCCACCACCAGGAGCCTGCGCACCATGTCCTTAGCTGTGCACACACACACACACACACACACACACACACACACACACACACACACACACACACACACACACACACACACACACACACACACACACCATATTGCATACAGTAATACGTCACTAGTACTGCAGTAGTACAGTATAGACGTAGTATAGTACAGGATAGTAGTAGTATAGTATAGTAGTACTAGTAGTATAGTAATAGTATAGTAGCAGTAGTATAGTATTGTATAGTATTAGTAGTAGTATAGTATGTAGTAGTAGTATAGTAGTATGTAGTATAGTAGTAGTAGTAGTAGTAGTAGTAGTATAGTATGTAGTATAGTAGTAGTAGTATAGTATGTAGTATAGTAGTAGTAGTAGTATAGTATTGTATAGTATTAGTAGTAGTAGTATGTAGTATAGTAGTATTAGTAGTATAGTAGTAGTAGTATAGTATGTAGTATAGTAGTAGTATTAGCAGTATAGTAGTATAGTATAGTATTGTATAGCATAAGTAGTATAGTATGTAGTATAGTAGTATTAGTAGTATAGTGTAGTATTAGTAGTATAGTAGTAGTAGTAGTAGTAGTATAGTATGTAGTATAGTAGTAGTATTAGCAGTATAGTAGTATAGTATAGTATAGCATTAGTAGTAGTATAGTATGTAGTATAGTATAGTATTGTATAGTATTGGCTTAGTGTTACCCTGGGCGGAGACGTTTCTCCACTTGGACGGCACCATGGTGAACTCTCCTCTGATGATCTGCTCTGAGATCGACTGACGACCAAAACTTTCATGAAACGGAGGGTACCCACACAGACTGAGAGACAGACAGGTGGAGGCAGGTAGGTGGGAGACAGACAGGTGAGAGACAGTCAGTAAACATGACTCAGCCCTTTCACTCAGACTCAGCCCTTTCACTAACCATGACTCAGCCTTTTTACTAACCATGACTCAGCCTTTTTACTAACCATGACTCAGCCTTTTTACTAACCATGACTCAGCCTTTTTACTAACCATGACTCAGCCTTTTTACTAACCATGACTCAGCCTTTTCACTAACCATGACTCAGCCCTTTTTACTAACCATGACTCAGCCCTTTCACTCAGACTCAGCCCTTTTTACTAACCATGACTCAGCCTTTTCACTAACCATGACTCAGCCTTTTTACTAACCATGACTCAGCCTTTTTACTAACCATGACTCAGCCCTTTTTACTAACCATGACTCAGCCCTTTCACTCAGACTCAGCCCTTTTCACTAACCATGACTCAGCCTTTTTACTAACCATGACTCAGCCCTTTTTACTAACCATGACTCAGCCCTTTCACTCAGACTCAGCCCTTTTCACTAACCATGACTCAGCCTTTTCACTAACCATGACTCAGCCTTTTTACTAACCATGACTCAGCCTTTTCACTAACCATGACTCAGCCTTTTTACTAACCATGACTCAGCCTTTTCACTAACCATGACTCAGCCCTTTTTACTAACCATGACTCAGCCTTTTCACTAACCATGACTCAGCCCTTTTACTAACCATGACTCAGCCTTTCACTAACCATGACTCAGCCCTTTCACTAACCATGACTCAGCCCTTTTACTAACCATGACGGAGGGTTTTCTGAAGGGTAATTGATATGAAAGGGGGCGGGGCTTACCAGACAAACAGCAGCACCCCAAGGCTCCATGCGTCCACCGCCAGGCTGTAGCCCGTGGTGGACGCCTGGGTGAAGACCTCTGGAGCCAGGTAGGAGGGGGTCCCACACAGGGTCCTCATCAGCAGGCTCTCCTCAAGGATCCTGGACTGGTTGAAGTCCGTCACCTGGGGGGGAACAGGGGGGAGAGGAAGCTGAGTGTGAAGGTGAGTGTGAAGGTGTGTGAGATGAAGGTGTGTGTGTGTGAAGGTGAATGTACCTTGATGAGACAGACGTCTTCCTGAGAGGACAGCAGGATGTTCTCCGGTTTCAGGTCTCTGTGTATGATCCCCTTACTGTGGAGATACTACACACACACACACACACACACACACACACACACACACACACACACACACACACACACACACACACACACACACACACACACACACACACACACACACACACACACACACACACACACACACACACACACACACACACACACACACACACACACACACACACACACACACACACACACACACACACACACACACACACACACACACACACACTTTAATTTAGCCCAGGATTTAGTTATCCCGGGCTAACTAAGGCCACGTTCACTTAGTCCCAGTGTAATTTAGCCTCATGTAAACTAGGTAACTTATCCCCGGGTTGACTCAGTCCTGGGTTAACTTAGCCCAGGTTAATTTAGTTCAGGTTCAAATCCTCCAGACTCACCTTGACGGCTCGCAGCATCTGATAGAAATACAGTTTGGTGATGGACTCAGTGAGCTGCTGCTTAGACTTCACTCTCTGGAACAACTCCCCCCCCTCCATCCTGAGGGACAGACAGACAGACAGACAGACAGACAGACAGACAGACAGAGACAGACAGAGACAGACAGACAGACAGACAGACAGTTGTAAATGTGATGTAATGAAATTATTTCTAAGTGTTTATTTCAGTTTCACTCACAGCTCCAACACGATGTAATAACTGTCCTCTGTCTGATAGAAGTCCTCCGTCTTTATGAGACAAGGCTGCAGGAGACAAGGAGAAAAGGAGACAAGGAGGGGCGACGAGGAGAGGATAGAATGGGTTGAGTTACCTTCTAAAATGTAATTATTATAAGACGCTAATCTCTTCTTTGTTGGTGTCGGACTCACGTGGTCGACTCTCTGCAGGATCTCGATCTCCGTCTGAGCATTTCGTGTCGCCGTCTGTCATCAAACACAGTCACATCACATGATAACAATCAGAGCCTGCCATTGGTCCATTGGGGAGTAACACATGTTCAGATGCCATGTTTGTAGTGTTTTACCCTCTCAACCTCCAGTACAGCGCTCTCAGGAAGGAAGGAAGTGAGGAAAGGAGGAAGAATAGCCCTCAGCCAATCAGAGAACAGGTGAGAGGCCTCAGCCAATCAGAGAGCAGGTGAGAGGCCTCAGCCAATCAGAGAACAGGTGAGAGGACTCAGCCAATCAGAGAGCAGGTGACTCACCCCTTCAGACTGGAAGTTCTTTTTGTTGATTATTTTCACAGCAAACTTCCTGCAGGACGACCTTTCGAAGGCCAGTTTAACTTCTCCACACACTCCCCTGAAACACACACACACACACACACTTAGTATTTCAGGGCACAGGAAGTGACATCACAAGACTGTGCACAGGGCCAGACTCACGTGCCGATGCGCCGGGTCAGCAGATATTTCTCCTGAAGCCCTTTCGGTAAACTGGACTGATCGTCTGACATCAGATCGATGAAGACGAAGACTGCAGACAGACAGACAGACAGACAGACAGACAGACAGACAGACAGACAGACAGACAGACAGACAGACAGACAGACAGACAGTGTGAGGAGATAACCGGTCTGTGGTTCTGCTGGTTCTGGTTCTGGTTCTTGTTCTGACCTTTGTTTCGTGGCTCAGCCAGGGCGATCACGGCGTTGTTGACCAGAGGAAGCTTCTTGTCTTGCCCGATCCGATTACCGTCCACAAACGTCCCGTTGTTGCTGAGGTCCACCACAAACACCTCACTGCCCTCCTGACAGACAGACAGACAGACAGACAGACAGACAGACAGACAGACAGACAGACACAGACAGACAGACAGACAGACAGACAGACAGACAGACAGACAGACAGACAGACAGACAGACAGACAGACAGACAGACAGACAGACAGACGGGTTCCGGTCACCTGATGGGAGTCATTGATACACGAATGATAAACAGGAAGTGACCTCACCCTGTAGATCCTGAAGTGTCTCTTGCTGTAGATCCGGAACTTTTTAGATTCTGTGTCGTCCGGATCGTTCAGAACGTAGTTACAGTTGAAGCTGCGTCCAAACAGGTACTGGTCCTCGAAGCAGTCTGCACACATCAGTAAACAAACAACAGCACTAGTAAACAAACAGACCAGTGGCCTGCACTCTGCAGCCAGTCCCACAGACCCTGGATCTGTTTGAGTTGTCTGGATCTCACCAAGCGGTCCTACCCCGCTGGGTATCACCTCGGTAACCCAGGGTTTCTCTGTCTGGCTGAGAGCGCGTTCCCGTGAAAGGGGCGGGGTTAGTCAAATTTGTACCCCCCCCCCCCCCCCCCCCCTGCTCTCATTGGTCAGTAGGCTGTGAGCTCTGAGTGGTCAGCAGGCGGGGCTTTCACTGCTCCAGAGCAGGTTAGGTGTTCAGCATCAGTCACCACGGAGATCTATCCCGGTAAGAAGTGAACCAGCGTTGTAGGACCAGAAACCCAGAGTGAACCTGAAGCTAGTTCGCTAACCGCTAACCTTGCTTTGTGGTACAGGCCCCTGGACTACAGAGGGATCAGGTTTCTAACAGCTGGCTAACAGAGTAACCAGCACTCTGCTTTAGTTTCAGAGCCAAACGTACATTCAGTGTGAGACCAGTGCTAACTCAAGACTAGTGGTGCAGGAATGAGTCCTGAACCCTGACTCCTGACCCCGGGCTCAGAGGTCAATGGTTTTTTGAATATTCTTTTGGTCTGGAAGTAGGACACCCTGCACACTGTATCAGCTCGGAAGATGAAGTGTTTGCGTGTTAGCTCAGTGTTAGCATGTTAGCTCAGTGTCAGCTCAGTGTTAGCTCAGTGTTAGCATGTTAGCTCACCGTGGCTCCTGAAGCCCGGGGCCATGGGCAGCAGCCGGCCCCAGGGCTGGGGTTCAGGCTCCTCGGGGACAGAGGACAGGGTGACGGGGATGGTGTCCACGCTGCTCAGCGTCCCTGAGCCGCTGGACGAGGTGGGACCGCTGGAGGAGCTAGAGCCATGCTGGGACTTAGACTGGGTCTTAGCATGGGTGGGGGACAGGGTAGAAAGTCCCTGGGACAGGGACTGGGTGGACTGGGTCTGCTCCACCTCATGGGTAACCTCTCTAGACATGTTCCAGCTCTGAAACGGAGTAAGATGTGGATCAGAGCTGATGCAGGATAGCAGATATATGGCGGAGTAAAGTCTCTGATGTTCTAAGGAATTACAGATCAGACGCACCCCCCCCCCCCCCCCCCTTATTAGTAGTAGTATTTGATCTTTTACTACGCTATACTTTACCCCAACACATGTATTTAGTAAATGTTATTTGAATGATTTGATGAACATCCTTCACGGTCGACATGATTTACTTTCTATTCTGAGATGTTGATATTTAAAGTTCATTTCTTGATGAAGAAAACATCGCATTCCCTTAAATCAGACTGCAGCTACCCTGCAGTACATCCAGCAGCTACCCTGCAGTACATCCAGCAGCTACCCTGCAGTACATCCAGCAGCTACCCTGCAGTACATCCAGCAGCTACCCTGCAGTACATCCAGCAGCTACCCTGCAGTACATCCAGCAGCTACCCTGCAGTACATCCAGCAGCTACCCTGCAGTACATCCAGCAGCTACCCTGCAGTACATCCAGCAGCTACCCTGCAGTACATCCAGCAGCTACCCTGCAGTACATCCAGCAGCTACCCTGCAGTACATCCAGCAGCTACCCTGCAGTACATCCAGCAGCTACCCTGCAGTACATCCAGCAGCTACCCTGCAGTATACAAAGCCATTAGAACTAGCTGCACCTTTACCAGCTCTGAGAACACTTTAATGATCAATCATTATAAAACAGATCAGAGATATTATTCTGAAATGGACCAATCAGACAATGACTACTTTTACTGTCACTACTTTAAGTACATTTAGAGGAGAGTACTTTCTACTTTCACTGGAGGAACATTTAGAATACTTTCACTGTGACAGAGTATTCCTACACTCTGGTACTTCTACTTTACTCAGTACAAGACCTGAGTACTTCTACTTTACTCAAGTACAAGACCTGAGTACTTCTACTTTACTCAGTACAAGACCTGAGTACTTCTACTTTACTCAAGTACAAGATCTGAGTACTTCTACTTTACTCAAGTACAAGACCTGAGTACTTCTACTTTACTCAAGTACAAGACCTGAGTACTTCTACTTTACTCAAGAACAAGACCTGAGTACTTCTACTTTACTCAAGTACAAGATCTGAGTACTTCTACTTTACTCAAGTACAAGATCTGAGTACTTCTACTTTACTCAAGTACAAGATCTGAGTACTTCTACTTTACTCAAGTACAAGACCTGAGTACTTCTACTTTACTCAAGTACAAGACCTGAGTACTTCTACTTTACTCAAGTACAAGACCTGAGTACTTCTACTTTACTCAAGTACAAGACCTGAGTACTTCTACTTTACTCAAGAACAAGAGCTGAGTACTTCTACTTTACTCAAGTACAAGATCTGAGTACTTCTACTTTACTCAAGTACAAGATCTGAGTACTTCTACTTTACTCAAGTACAAGATCTGAGTACTTCTACTTTACTCAAGTACAAGACCTGAGTACTTCTACTTTACTCAAGTACAAGACCTGAGTACTTCTACTTTACTCAAGTACAAGACCTGAGTACTTCTACTTTACTCAAGTACAAGATCAGAGTACTTCTACTTTACTCAAGTACAAGACCTGAGTACTTCTACTTTACTCAAGTACAAGATCTGAGTACTTCTACTTTACTCAAGTACAAGATTTGAGTACTTCTACTTTACTCAAGTACAAGATCTGAGTACTTCTACTTTACTCAAGTACAAGACCTGAGTACTTCTACTTTACTCAAGTACAAGACCTGAGTACTTCTACTTTACTCAAGTACAAGACCTGAGTACTTCTACTTTACTCAAGTACAAGATCAGAGTACTTCTACTTTACTCAAGTACAAGACCTGAGTACTTCTACTTTACTCAAGTACAAGACCTGAGTACTTCTACTTTACTCAAGTACAAGACCTGAGTACTTCTACTTTACTCAAGTACAAGATCTGAGTACTTCTACTTTACTCAAGTACAAGATCTGAGTACTTCTACTTTACTCAAGTACAAGACCTGAGTACTTCTACTTTACTCAAGTACAAGAGCTGAGTACTTCTACTTTACTCAAGAACAAGACCTGAGTACTTCTACTTTACTCAAGTACAAGACCTGAGTACTTCTACTTTACTCAAGTACAATATCTGAGTACTTCTACTTTACTCAAGTACAAGATCTGAGTACTTCTACTTTACTCAAGTACAAGATCTGAGTACTTCTACTTTACTCAAGTACAAGATCTGAGTACTTCTACTTTACTCAAGTACAAGATCTGAGTACTTCTACTTTACTCAAGTACAAGACCTGAGTACTTCTACTTTACTCAAGTACAAGACCTGAGTACTTCTACTTTACTCAAGTACAAGACTGAGTACTTCTACTTTACTCAAGTACAATATCTGAGTACTTCTACTTTACTCAAGTACAAGATCTGAGTACTTCTACTTTACTCAAGTACAAGATCTGAGTACTTCTACTTTACTCAAGTACAATATCTGAGTACTTCTACTTTACTCAAGTACAAGACCTGAGTACTTCTACTTTACTCAAGTACAAGACCTGAGTACTTCTACTTTACTCAAGAACAAGATCTGAGTACTTCTACTTTACTCAAGTACAAGATCTGAGTACTTCTACTTTACTCAAGTACAAGACCTGAGTACTTCTACTTTACTCAAGTACAAGACCTGAGTACTTCTACTTTACTCAAGTACAAGATCTGAGTACTTCTACTTTTACTACAGTACCATATCTGAGTACTTCTACTTTTACTGCAGTACCAGAGTACTTCTTTCTCCCTGGTGATCTGGACCTCTAACGGTCTCTCAGACTGATCTGGGACCAGGACCAGCTTCACTAGCCCCGCCCACCATCTGTCACTCACAGCCGCAGCAGGGACCCGTATGAAAACAGACCAGAACGTTTGTCTATCCGAGCCGAGCCGTGCTGACCCGGGTTCTGGTCTCAACGGAGCCTCTGGACTCACCGGTGCTCGGTCCTCCGCAGGTAAACACACCGAGACACGTGAAGAGGGATCCGCGCGCTTCCGTCTCCCGGCTTCTCCTCATACGTCATGTGACCATTCCAGCCAATGAGACACTGGTCACGTGGATTTGGAGGTGCTTCCGGGTCGGCAGGAGGAGAGATTGTGGGACCGACAGAGAAAAGACAACAACACTAAATACTCATAAGTAACAACAACAACAACAACAACATGATCGACTACTGAGGGAAGCCGCCTGTCTGTCGTGCACCTGTGACGTCATGTCCAAACAGAGGAGTTGTGCTAAAGCTCTGATCATCACAGACGGTTAGTTGGACCACCCCCCCATACATCTCAAACACAGTACTGCTGTGACGTACTGCAGTATCCCCATGCTGTGCTGCTGTGTACTTCTACTCCAGTCAGAGGTTCCGCTACATTTATTAAAACCTCTTCTATAGGCTGGGGGCATGCCCCCCCACTTCTGGATATGGAGCATGTCTCCGTCCCGATGTGAACCAGCTGGTCTCTGTCCCGATGTGAACCAGCTAGTCTCAGTCTGTCTGATGTGAGACCTCCTCATGAGAGTCTGAACCTGACCCAGGATCTGTGTCCCTACAGACAAGCAGGCGGATGACCTGAACCCATTCTCCTTCAGAGAGTTCCTGCGCTGGAAGAACCTGGAACCAGAACCAGATGTGGAATCAGACCTGGACCAGACACACAGACAGGTACTACAGCTGTGCAAGACATCTGTCAGAAAACAGTGCCCCCCTCGGTGGGGGGGGTGACCCTGTGACCTGGTCTCTGGGTGTCGCTCTACAGGCCGACACTGACCGTTCTCAAAAGCACAACATTTTCACTATTTTATAGAAGTCTTGAAATGTTTGGCTGCTTTTGAAATCTTCCAAATTCTGACTTTATTCTGAATGATGACATTTTTACACTTTTCTGAAAATCTCATTTTTTTCATACTTTTAGGATTTTGAGAATCCTTTTTCTCCCAAATCTAAAAATTCAGACTATTTCTGGAAATCTCCGTTATCTAAAGAGTCCTCATGAGCGTCAGCCTGCAGGCCGGAGACTGCACCGTCACACGCTGTGCAGCCGTCCAGAGAACATCAAACATTCACTGAACATTATTACCTCTTGTCTGTCTGTCTGTCTGTCTGTCTGTCTGTCTGTCTGTCTGTCTGTCTGTCTGTCTGTCTCTCAGAGGTTGTTGGAGGGCGTGACCTTTGACCCTGAGGCCAGAAGCTGTTTCTTGTCGGAGTCTTCTCTGGACCCTCAGGTACGTCAGAAGCTCTCCCGGTGACAGGGGTGTTATATATTAACAGTCTGTCTGTCCAATCAGGAGGAGGAGTGGGGGCGGAGCTTCCAGTTAGGTGTGGAGAGCACCTCCTCCCTCTGCACAGAGGAGGAGGAGGAGGAGGAGGAGGTGGAGGAAACCAGGTGTGGATGCTCTCTGAATGGTTAGTTTCAGTGCTGCTCTTTGAGTGGTTAGTTTCAGAGTTAAATCCTCACATATCTGCAGGTTCTCCTCCAGACCTGAGGTCCAGCAGGGAGCAGGAGGAGGAGCAGAGCATTATGAAGGAGATGATGAAACCTCCATGGCTGAAGCCGTCTCCCCCTGCAGGAGGAGGAGCTCACAGCAGGTAACAGGAGCTTCCTGTGCGAGAACACACAAAATACAACTTCCTGTTTGTACCCTTCAAAATAAGAGCATGTGTCAGCTGCAGGAGGAGAACCAGTCTCTGAGGAGATCCATCAGGGAGCTGGAGAGGAGCTCACAGGCCAACCAGCGCAGGTGAGCATCGGCCAATCACAAGACAGCATCAAGCGTCACCTATTTACCCATCATGCCTCTCTGCTGCTGCAGGGTGGAGCAGCTGACGGAGGAGCTGCTGCAGAGGAGGCATCGAGAGGAGCAGGAGGCGCAGGTTCTGGACAGCATGGTGCACTCTGTGGAGCAGAACCTGACCCTGATGACGGTAAGGGGGGGGCAGCGCGGCATCATGGGAGCTGTATTATTCACTGTTGGGTGTTCAGGAGGATCCAGAGTCTCCTCTGAGATATAAATATACTGCCTTCATCAGGTCCTAAGAATCTGTCTGTCTGTCTGTCTGTCTGTCTGCCCGCCCGCCTGCCTATCTGCCTGTCTGCCCGCCTGCCTGTCTGTCTGTCTGTCTGTACAGAAGCGAGCAGTGAGGGCAGAGCTGTCTGTCTCTAAGCTGAAGTCGGAGCTGCAGCAGCTGCAGGTGAGTCGGACTGTTTCCTATAAACTTTATTTAACCCAGTTATAACAGTAACAAGGTGTGTGTGTGTGTGTGTGTGTGTGTGTGTGTGTGTGTGTGTGTGTGTGTGTGTGTGTGTGTGTGTGTGTGTGTGTGTGTGTGTGTGTGTGTGTGTGTGTGTGTGTGTGTGTGTGTGTGTCTGTCAGGTGGAGGTGGACTCCCTGCGCTCGGAAAACGAGGGTCTGAAGGCGGCAGAGTCGGAGGTCGTCATGACGATGAGACAAAGCGCTCAGGTGGCGTCTGAGTACCTGAACCAGACGGCGAGCCACGCCCACTCCTCCATACGGTCAGTGTTTACTGTAGCGTGCTGGTATAACAATATGATGTGGTTGTTGTTGTTTACTAAAGCTTCGGTCTGCAGGCAGCTGCTGGGGGGGGCGGAGACCCTCTCTCTGGTCGCCCAGCTGTTGGCCTCCATCGACAGAGTTTCCTCAGAGGACGCTCCGGGATGAAAGACTTCCTACAGGTGCTTTACTCTGAAGGGGAAGATGACAAGCAGCAGGACTGGCTGCTGCCTGGACGTGATAGGCTAAGGGGCGGGACATCTCTAAGCTGGTGACCAACCACAACAGAGCCGGCCAAATACTGATCTCTGAACACCAGCAGGAGAGGATTCTTTAAAGTGCAGGCTATATTTGAGTCATGAAAGAAGCCGGTAGCTTGAACCGTTTTAAGCGTGTAAATGTGTTCCGTTGTTAAACATCACCCAACATGATTTCTATCTGACAGGCTGAACCTGAAGCAGGACCCTGATGTACTTCTACACCTATGTCCCGTTGAGACAATAAAAGAGAATCAGCAGAATGAACTTCATGCTTTTATTCAGCAGATATGTGTATCCATATAATAAAGCCTTGTTTAATAGTGTGTGTGTGTTATGGTGTGTATCTGCTGTCTCCAGTGTGTGTTCCAGAGCTGTAGTTCACTCAGTCTTCTTCGCTGGTCGGTGTCTGCAAGGCACGCCTCCGACCTAAACAGCTGCTCGAACCTCTGACACACACACACACACACACACACACACACACACACACACACACACACACACACACACACACACACACACACACACACACACGCGCGTTGAAGCGGCTGTATCTGAGCTCAGGTGGAGCTGCAGGTGGTATAGAAACAGTGAAGCCTGATGCCCAAAGCTGCCTTCAAAATAAAAGCATAAACAGCTGCTCTACATGACTTCTGTAACTACCAAATAATAATCATGCCTTAGTGTGTGTGTGTGTGTGTGTGTGTGTGTGTGTGTGTGTACCTCTACAGCAGCGTCTCTCTGCTCGATGACAGTAAGATGTCCCAGGGTGCACCTGGTGGTGGTGATGGCGGCTGTTGTTGCCGTGGTAACACATGATGGGGGCTCAGGTGTGCAGCTGGTGGGGGGGAACAGGTAGGTGATCCCAGGCCAAACCCTGACACACACACACACACACACACACACACACACACACACACACACTGCAGTAAGCTAGACTCTTAAGAGTGAAAGTCAATTATGTGATGTCAGAGGTCAGGTGATACCTGCTGGCTGTTTCCACGGTAACGGTGCCAACGTCAGAGCGCTGGTGTAGCGCCATGGGTACTATGGAAACACAAAACAGGAAACACCTGAATGATCTCAGAGTTCAAAGGTGTCTTCAGGTGAGATACCTTCAGGTGAGATATCTTCAAGTGAGATACCTTCAGGTGAGATACCTTCAGGTGAGATACCTTCAGGTGACATACCTTCAGGTGAGATACCTTCAGGTGACATACCTTCAGGTGACATACCTTCAGGTGAGATACCTTCAGGTGAGATACCTTCAGGTGAGATACCTTCAGGTGACATACCTTCAGGTGAGATACCTTCAGGTGAGATACCTTCAGGTGACATACCTTCAGGTGAGATACCTTCAGGTGAGATACCTTCAGGTGAGATACCCTCAGATGAAATACCTTCAGGTGAGATACCTTCAGGTGAGATACCCTCAGGTGAGATACCCTCAGGTGAGATACCTTCAGGTGAGATACCCTCAGGTGAGATACCCTCAGATGAGATACCTTCAGGTGAGATACCCTCAGATGAGATACCTTCAGGTGAGATACCCTCAGGTGAGATACCTTCAGGTGAGATACCTTCAGGTGAGATACCTTCAGGTGAGATACCCTCAGGTGAGATACCTTCAGGTGAGATACCTTCAGGTGAGATACCTTCAGGTGAGATACCCTCAGGTGAGATACCCTCAGGTGAGATACCTTCAGGTGAGATACCCTCAGGTGAGATACCTTCAGGTGAGATACCTTCAGGTGAGATACCCTCTGGTGAGATACCTTCAGGTGAGATACCTTCAGGTGAGATACCTTCAGGACCTTCAGGTGAGATACCCTCAGATGAGATACCTTCAGGTGAGATACCTTCAGGTGAGATACCTTCAGGACCTTCAGGTGAAATACCTTCAGGTGAGATACCTTCAGGTGAGATACCTTCAGGTGAGATACCCTCTGGTGAGATACCTTCTGGTGAGATACCCTCTGGTGAGATACCTTCAGGTGAGATACCCTCTGGTGAGATACCCTCTGGTGAGATACCTTCAGGTGAGATACCCTCTGGTGAGATACCCTCTGGTGAGATACCCTCTGGTGAGATACCTTCAGGACCTTCAGGTGAGATACCTTCAGGTGAGATACCCTCAGGTGAGATACCTTCAGGTGAGATACCTTCAGGACTTTCAGGTGAGATACCTTCAGGTGAGATACCCTCAGGTGAGATACCCTCTGGTGAGATACCTTCAGGTGAGATACCTTCAGGTGAGATACCTTCAGGACCATCAGGTGAGATACCTTCAGGTGAGATACCCTCAGGTGAGATACCTTCAGGTGAGATACCCTCTGGTGAGATACCTTCAGGTGAGATACCTTCAGATGAGATACCTTCAGGACCTTCAGGTGAGGTACCTTCAGGTGAAGTTCCTTCAGATGAGACCTGCTTGTCCAGTTGTGAGAGCAGTTGCTCTGTCAGAGAGGCCAGTGATGTCACAAACTCTTCCCCTCGGACTCTCAAACACACCTGGAGCACAAAACGGTAAAGACACAGGTGTCAATAAGTCCCTGCTGCAGGTCTGACAGGTACTGATGTTAGTGAGGTGTCACATTGACTCCTCTCCCTCCTACCTGCAGTTCCAGGTGTTTGCAGCAGATGTTGCTGTGTAGCTGCTGCTGCCTGAGCTCCTCTCTGCTGCTCAGAGTCTGAAGATCGTCGTCCCTGAGAGACCCTCGCAGCTGACGGATGTTCAGACGCTGAGGACAGACAGGTACAAACCGACAGGTGAGTACAGATAGGTAGAAACAGACAGGTGAGTACAGACAGGTGGAGACAAACAGGTAGACAGACAGCTGAGTAAAGACAGGTGAGACAGACAGGTACCTTCTCCTCCTCGCTGGCTGCCAGCATCTCCATCAGCTTGAGTCTGACTCTGCTCATGTCCTCCCTAAGACCCGCCCCCTGACGTTGCTCATGGTTACTGATTAAAACTGATGCTAATGAAGGAAGCAGCTCCTCCAACACAGACAGCTGGGACACCACCTCTGAGAGACAGGTACGACAGACAGGTGAGACAGGGAGACGGGGAGCAGACAACCCCCCCCCCCAAGGACCAGGCTGTATGGATAAGAAAGTTTAGCTTCAGATAATGACCTGTGTGTGTGTGTGTGTGTGTGTGTGAGAGTGAGTGAGTGAGTGAGTGAGTGAGTGAGTGAGTGAGTGAGTGAGTGAGTGAGTGAGTGAGTGAGTGAGTGAGTGAGTGAGTGAGTGAGTGAGTGAGTGAGTGACTGAGTGACTGGGTGAGTGGGTGACTGAGTGACTGGGTGACTGGGTGAGTGGGTGACTGAGTGACTGGGTGAGTGGGTGACTGAGTGACTGAGTGACTGAGTGACTGAGTGACTGAGTGACTGAGTGTGTGTCTCTCTACCCTTTCTGCTGGCTCTCAGAAACCTCCTGCTCTGTTCATGGTATCCCAGCAGCCTCTGCTGCATGCTCTCTGCCCATTGGTCCAAACTTTCAGGTACCAGGAGGAACCTGCTGAGACGCTGGCTCTGGTAGAAGTCCTGACAGACAGACAGACAGACAGACAGACAGACAGACAGGTTACTAAGTCCTAATCAAACATAAGGGCAGTGAACTCTATAAATGAATCATTACCTCGGCCGCCTGCAGGAGGGCGCTGTTGGCTTTCCACAACACACAGTTCAGAGTGGAGGGGAAGGAGCTGAAACATATGAGGGGAAGGAGCTGAAACATATGAGGGGAAGGAGCTGAAACATATGAGGGGAAGGAGCTGAAACATATGAGGGGAAGGGGCTGAAACATATGAGGGGAAGGAGCTGAAACATGAGGGGAAGGGGCTGAAACATTCAGTGAATACATGTATTACTATGAATAAGATATGCTTGTCTGAAGACAATATATGTATGCACGAGAAGAATGTATGTGTGTCTGAGAGAAAGTATAGTAGAAACGGGAGCCAGGTCATTATGGAGCTTTCATAGGCTCAGAACTTCAGAAGGTCAAGCTGCGGACCCCCCTGGAGGATGTCTGGTCCTCACCCAAATAAAACAGGTCACATGGACAGGATGGACGTCTGCACACTCATTATTCACACTACCATTTGGTTTTTCATTTTGTAACACCATACTCCCTAAATGTTTGCACAAATGCAGGAAATGGGATTCAAATCGATGACGTGTTTCCGTTTGTGTCCCCCACTTCTCAAACCAAAGTTACACCCTTGGCAACTTGCATATGTCAGTGGATGAACGCCAAGCTGCTGTCTGTGCCTGTATAGAGTCCGACAGCGTACCCCTCAGCATGTTGCATTGCTTTTCCAGTTCACTCCAAGGGATACAAAACAAGAGATTTGCTCTGCTGAAATTCTGTATGGAGGTCTGCCTTGATGTCGAGTCATGACAGGTGGAGGCAACAGGGCTAAACTATTCTCAGACCTGGTTCTTTGTCTGGTTCCATAAGCTGATGTATGGACTACCTCTCTTGAATCTTCAGCTAATCTTGAGATTGACAGAAATCCAGAAAAAGTTTCAATGTGGTCACGAAGTTCTCCATACATCCTCTCATGAACAAAGGAATCTGTAGCTTCTCTTTGTGTTTCATTGCTACTTACTCCCCAAATGAAAAACTGCACAAGAAAACAGGATGACTTTGAATAGCATGATTGCATAGTTCTGCTTTTAACATCCGGATAAGCTGAGCAAGTCATGCCCGTGTTTTTCCTGATTTGAGACTGACTTCCTTCTTAAGGAGGAACTTCCTGTGTCAGTAGGTAATGGATACCAAAACAGATGAGACAAAATACACTGCCTGGCCAAACAAAGCCCCCCCTCTAGTATCCGTTGGACCGCCTTCAGATTTGATCACACATTCTCTGTGGCATCGTTTCCCCGAGCTTCTGCAACGGCTCAACATTTATTTCTGTCCTGCATTATTTTTGATCTTGTATTGATGACGGGAGATTCAGACCACTGATCAAAGTCTCCTCCAGCACATCCCAAAGACTCTCAATGGGTTCAGGTCTGGACTCTGGGGGGGCCGATCCATGTGTGAAATGATGTCTCATGCTCCCTGAACCACTCTCTCACAGTCTGAGCCCGATGGATCCTGGCCTTGTCCTCTTGGAACATGCCCGCTCCATCAGAGGAGAAGAGATCCACTGATGGAATAACCTGTCCTTCAGGATATTCAGGGAGTCAGCTGACCTCATTCTTTGGGTTGCTGAACCTAGACCAGACCAACTGCAGCAGCTCCAGATCATAGCCCTGCCCCCACAGGCTGGTACAGTAGGCACTAGGCATGATGGGGGCATCACTTCAGCTGCCTCTCTTCTTACCCTGATCCCCCATCACTCTGGAACAGGGTCTGGACTCATCAGACCACACCTTCTTCCATTGCTCCAGAGTCCAATCTTTACGCTCCCTACCAAACTGAAGCCGATTAGCCTCACTGAGAAGTGGTTTTCTTACGGCCCCCAGCTGTTTAGTCCCACTCCCTTGAGTTCCCTCCGCATTGTGCGTGTGAAAATGCTCTCTCTGTCACAGCTAAACTTAACCAGGTTCTACTGTTGTTTTTCTACCATTTGATTTCACCAAACGTTTAAGGGATCGCCGATCATTCAGGATCTTTTTCTGACCTCACTCCTCCCTGGAAGAGGATGTCCCCCACTGTCCTTCCAGTCTTTAATAATGCGTTGGACAGTTCTTAACCCCATTTTAGTATTTCAGTAATCTCCTTAGAAATTTTCTCTGCTTGATGCCAATAACTTGACCCTTCTGAAACAGATCTACATCTTTTCCACGACCACAGGACATGTCTTTTGACATGACTGTTTACAGATGAGAAGCTCCTCTCTGCATCAGTTAGGGTTATAACTTGCTGCCAGCTGAAACGTAATCACCCATGGACAATGTATGTATGTGAGAATAAAAAATATATGCAAAAGTTAGAACTTATTTATGTGAGAAGAGCAGGGGCGGGGTTAGCAACATTAGACCAATCACAAACCCGAGAAGCGTACTGACAGCGGAGCGTCATACGCAGGGGCAGTTTGTGTGTGAGGGCGATTTGGGCGACGCACTACCAACGGGACAAAGAGGGGTTTTGTTTCTAACACAGCAGCAGCCTAATCAGTGCTCTAGACTTAGAGCTGTCAAAACCTCATTGTCCAATCAGACTAGAGTCATGCTTCACATGGTCCCCCCCCCTTTAGGTGTGGTTTCAGTCAGGTTGAACACCGCCCCAGGGGTCTCTCATTGACTCTCATGTAAAATGCATTTCTTTCAAATATCAGAGCTTTCAATGCAGTCTCTCAGGGTTCCGGAAGGGCTTGCCCTTATGCGCTTTCTTCATATGTACCTGAGAAAAAAAGCGGGCAGCTTCTCCGATCAAGTCACTGACTACTCTCAAGAGGGCTGGTGTTCAGTGCAGCTCCATCGTGTCTTTGAGAGAAGTTCCTTTTAGTCGGAGTGCAAATCCAGATACATGGGTATTAAAACAAAGACCTCCAAGACCAGATTTAACCATTCAACAAGTTTTTACAAGGGGGGGGGGCCTACCCTCGAGGATCTTCTACAAATTGGTATGTGTGAAAATCCTATCTAGCCGGCTGTGAGGTAGCCAACGCAGTCTTCTGCTACCCCTGCCTACGGGTTCACCCTGGAGGGGGCACGGCAGACAATGCTTGGAGATGACTGGTGTCACAGATATGCAGCATCTCTCTGAGAACACACAGAAACATGAGCTGTGGAAGATCCACACGGGTAGCTGCTGGAGGTCTTTTGGGAGGGGGAACATTGCCCCTCCACTGGATGAGGGATACAGGCTAGCTGTTCGTCGCCACAATGGTGAGGTGAGCCAGAACCGCCACGTCCTCAACCGGCTGTTCCAGTGTGTGAAATTCTGCGGGGTGTTTGAGCTGGCTTTGCGAGGCAAAGATGAAACTGAGGGCTCCACCAACCCTGGCATCTTTCTCGGACTGCTCGACTTCGTGGCTCAGTTAGATGAAGCTGTTGATGAGCATCTGAAACAGGCTACGGTGTTCAGTCAGTGAATACCTGAATGCTGCCCCTGTCTTTATGTGGTTCTGAACATATCTGTTGGCCTGTTGATCAGTTTTACATCATTGGATTCATGTAAATAATGAATATAATAAGTAGAATCATTTCTTGGACCCACACCATTTCTGCTTCTAGAGGCTCCTGATGCAGCTTTGCTCCTCAGCTGTCCAGCTGTCCCTTCTGGAGCGAGAGGGGTCTCTGTCTGAGTTCATCTTCTAACCACTAATTGATATGGGCTTTCTTAATGTACCTATTGAATGGGCCACCTTTATCATTATCAGAAAAATATTGGCCCCGAGTTTCTTTCAGGGGCCGCCACTGGAGGAGAGAATACCGATATATGTGGAGGTGTATATATACAGTGGTATGCAAAAGTTTGGGCACCCCTCTGAGATTTCATGACAATTTGCTTTTCCTTTATAATAGAAGATCACAGCAACAACATTTGTTTTCCTACAAAGATGTAGACGTTTTAGTGTTTTCCAGACCAAAATTCTTCGGGTAGCATTACATAGTTTTATTATAATAAAATCAAATGCAAAAAATGGGATGTGCAAAAGTTTGGGCACCCTTATAAATAGCATTCATTTCAACACCTGTACGGATTTATAGCTGACAGGTTGCTGCACAAAATTGCTTTGATTAGCTCATTAGACCTTCAATTACAAAGACAGGTGGAACCAATCATGAAAAAGGCTATTTAACATAGGTAATAGCTGGCTGTGCCTGGCCTAGGTTCTTTCTTAGGGAGTGGCAAGATGGGGACCTCAAAACAACTCTCCACTGACCTGAAAGCTAAGATAATCCAACATTATAAATTAGGAGAAGGGTACAAAAAATTATCTGACAGGTTTAAACTGTCTGTCTCCACAGTCAGAAACGTAGTTGTGAAATGGAAGGCCACAGGAACAGTCCGTGTGAAGGAAAGATGTGGTAGGCCGACAAAAATAGGGGAAAGGCACAGGCGAAGGATGGTGAAAATGGTCACAGAGAAGCCACAGACCACCTCCAGAGAACTACAACAACATCTGGCTGCTGATGGTGTAGTTGTTCACCGTTCCACAATCCAGCGTACTTTGCACCAGGAAGAGCTCATTGGAAGGGTGATGTGCAAAAAGCCTTTCCTGAGTGTTAATCACAAGAAGAGTCGCATGAGGTATGCAAAAGCACATCTGGACAAGCCAGAAGCATTTTGGAACAAAATACTGTGGTCAGATGAGACCAAGATTGAGTTATTTGGTCATAACATGAACAGGTATGCATGGCGAAAAAAACACACTGCATTCAATGAAAAGAACTTGTTGCCCACTGTAAAATTTGGTGGAGGATCTATCATGTTATGGGGCTGTGTGGCTAGCACAGGTACTGGAAAACTTGTTAAAGTTGAGGGCCACATGAATTCCTTACAGTACCAGGAGATTCTTGACAAGAATGTTCTAGAGTCAGTCACAAAGTTGAAGCTACGCCGGGGTTGGATTTTTCAGCAGGACAATGATCCTAAGCACCGATCAAAATCCACCAAGGAATTCATGCAGAAGCACAGGTACAATGTTCTGGAATGGCCATCCCAGTCCCCAGACCTTAACATCATTGAAAATGTATGGATTTATTTGAAGAAGGCTGTCCATGCACGGAGGCCAAGAAACCTGACTGAACTGGAGACGTTTTGTGTGGAAGAATGGGCCAAAATACCACCTGCCAGGCTTAAGGGACTTGTCTGTGGCTACAGGAGGCGTCTACAGGCCGTTATTGCAGCAAAAGGAGGCAATACTAAATATTAATGGAATTATTTCTTAGGGGTGCCCAAATTTATGCACATGCCTATTTTTGTTTGAATGCACATAAACATGTTTCTGTTTGACCAATAAAAGTTATTTCACTACTGAGATGTTTCTGTTACCATAAGGTATAACATATGTTAAAATGAAGTTGCTGCTTCAAAAGCTCAGCAAGTGACAAACTGATGCAGTGGTTTTCCTAAGGGGTGCCCAAACTTTTGCATACCACTGTATGTAAGTAAGAGTGAAAATACATGTATGTAAAAGGAGAATGTATGTGTGTGAGAAGGCCAGAATGAATTACGGCCTGTACGCCCCCTCATAGAAATACAAACACACACACACACACACACACACACACACACAGAGGTGCTTTAGACCTGGCTGTGACTCTCCATCAGGATTTTATCAGACTGGGACTCACTGTGGGTTCTGTTCTGGTTCTGGTCCAAAAACCTGGAACTTTCTTTCAGTCAGGATGGACCTGCACCCCGTCCACACACACACACACACACACACACACACACACACACACACACACACACACACACACACACACACACACACACACACACACACACACACACACACACACACACACACACACACACACACACACACACACACACATGTTATTGCTGAAACAGACCTTTAGTACAAACTTTGGGGTAAGTTTGTGTGTAGTGCTGCGTACCTGGACTCACATTCAGGTTCAGGTGGACTCAAGTCCAGAGGTTCAGGTTCAGGTCCCGACTTATAAGTCGGGACCTGAACCTGAACCCATGGCTTGTGTGAGTAACTTATTGTAAGCTAATTATCAATGGAAAATAAACTCATAATCAATTCAAACTCGTCCGGTGTTTTGTGTTCCCTGCTCCCGTCCTTCCAACTTGTGTCCACATTTCTCTACAAAGTACAAATATTTAAAAGAGTGACAAACACTTTTTGCCCCTTAGTCTACAAATGACTTATGACATCAACTACAGTAAACCACTAGTGTACTACAAAGCTCAAACCTGTATTTCATTCACCAAACTAAAGTAACTGAACCCAAAGCTCCCCGCACAAGAGAAGATGAGGCTGAATAAACGCCCTAGTCGGCTAGTCCCGATGCTGCTGCTAGTATATCTTATAATATAAAGCTAAGAAAGCCTGTTTAAAATGAAAGCCTGTTTAAAATGAAAGCCTGTTTTCCAAACAGTATTGCTCAGTTTACCTCGATCCTTGTTATTTTGCTCGCCAAACATCGCCGCCAATGAGGCTGAGGCTGTGTGTGGAGTATTTTCTATTTTGTGGTTTCGCCTCAAGTGCCTCGCTATGTCCGATGTTCCCCCAGCACACTTGATCACTTTGCCGCACAGGTTACACTTGGCAGTATCTAGCGGCAGTTTCGTCACATGATCCCACACCTCACTGGATTCAAAGCCCCGCGGCATTCTGTTTACATGACCCGTGACGCCGTAGACCAAACAAAGGAGTTAGCTACACTACCAAATATCCAATATGGTGACCACAGCAGCCCACACTTTCCACTATGTCTAAGCCAATCAAATCGCTAGCTTCCCTTGACGTCACACAGATGTCGCGAGCAGTTGCGATATTTTGCGAGACTTGGTGAGTTCAGTAAGGGCCGCCATATCAGAAGCCCACACGATGCTTTTCGTCTTTTCTCAGCGCAAATTTCTCGATCTATGAAAGGTTTTAGATGGTTTAGAATAAAAAGGAGAATATATAAGTGCTAGTTTTTTTACAAGTCCAGTACCGGTTCGGCTTACTGGTACGCAGCACTACGTGTGTGTGTGTGTGTGTGTGTACCTTGGTGCCATGACAGACTCGGCACATCTCCGTTGGAGCGGAATCTGCCCTGCTGAAGTCAGGAGACAGCGGACAGGAAGTGAGCTGTGATTGGACGTTCAGTCGCTCAGTGTCCAATCACAGCTCTGCACAACATACTAAACACGGTCCCCTCTGATGGGGATTATGAGGTATTTTATTGTGAAGGGCGGACGGAAACAGCCCACAGGTGCCCCCCCCTCTGGGTGCCTGATACTTGTTGCCACAGACAGACAGATGTTTACCAGCAGCTGTGCTTCCTCCCTCCTCTCGCTCCACGGCTCCACAGTCTCGGACCTCACAGAACCTGGTTCAGATTGTAGGACAGAAGCCGGTTTACTTTCACAACAGTCCCTGTACCTCCTGCAGTGTGACTCTGTGGGATCAGGACTACAGACCTGTGCAGGGACCGGATGATGTCCACAACAGTGTCATCGAGGAGGTCCACACCTGTCCTGCTGGTCTGCAGCAAACCAAGAGGGGGGGTTGAGTGGACCTGCTCTCTGGATTTAGGACGAGCCGAGAGGCCTCCCTGCGAGGAAAATCATAAAAGGTGATCCACATGGACTTAAAAAGGACAAGAGACGGCCCAGGGAAAGAAGAGGTGGTCCAGGGAGACAAGAGGTGGTCCAGGAGGACAAGAGGTAGTCGAAGATGACAAGAAGTAGTCGAGGATGACAAGAGGTAGTCCAGGGAGACAAGAGGTAGTCCAGGGAGACAAGAGGTAGTCCAGGATGACAAGAGGTGGTCCAGGAGGACAAGAGGTAGTCCAGGATGACAAAAGGTAGTTCAGGATGACAAGATGTAGTCCAGGGAGACAAGAGGTAGTCCAGGGAGACAAGAGGTAGTCCAGGATGAATAGAGGTAGTCCAGGATGACTAGAGGTAGTTCAGGATGACAAGAGGTAGTCCAGGATGACAAGAGGTAGTCCAGGATGACAAGAGGTAGTTCAGGATGACTAGAGGTAGTCCATGATGACTAGAGGTAGTCCAGGATGACAAGATGTAGTTCAGGATGACAAGATGTAGTCCAGGATGACAAGATGAAGTCCAGGATGACAACAGGTAGTCCAGGATGACAAGAGGTAGTCCATGATGACAAGAGGTAGTCCAGGATGACAAGAGGTAGTCCATGATGACTAGAGGCAGTCGAGGATGACAAGAGGTAGTACAGGATGACAACAGGTAGTCCAGGATGACAAGAGGTAGTCCATGATGACTAGAGGCAGTCGAGGATGACAAGAGGTAGTCCAGGATGACTAGAGGTAGCTCAGGATGACAAGATGTAGTCCAGGATGACAAGAGGTAGTTCAGGATGACTAGAGGTAGTCCATGATGACTAGAGGTAGCTCAGGATGACAAGATGTAGTCCAGGATGACAAGAGGTAGTTCAGGATGACTAGAGGTAGTCCAGGATGACTAGAGGTAGCTCAGGATGACAAGAGGTAGTCCAGGATGACAAGAGGTAGTCCAGGATGACAAGAGGTAGTCCATGATGACTAGAGGCAGTCGAGGATGACAAGAGGTAGTCAGGATGACTAGAGGTAGTCCATGATGACTAGAGGTAGTCCAGGATGACAAGATGTAGTCAGGATGACAAGAGGTAGTCCAGGATGACAAGAGGTAGTCCAGGATGACAAGAGGTAGTCCATGATGACTAGAGGTAGTCCAGGATGACAAGATGTAGTCCATGATGACTAGAGGCAGTCAGGATGACAAGAGGTAGTACAGGATGACAACAGGTAGTCAGGATGACAAGAGGTAGTCCATGATGACTAGAGGCAGTACAGGATGACAAGAGGTAGTCCAGGATGACAAGAGGTAGTCCAGGATGACTAGAGGCAGTCAAGGATGACAACAGGTAGTCATGTGACTAGAGGTAGTCCAGGATGACTAGAGGCAGTCGAGGATGACTAGAGGTAGTCCATGATGACAACAGGTAGTTCAGGCTGACAAGAGGTAGTCCAGTGATGACTAGAGGCAGTCATGAGGATGACAAGAGGTAGTTCAGGATGACAAGAGGTAGTCCATGATGACAAGAGGTAGTTCAGGATGACTAGAGGTAGTCCATGATGACAAGAGGCAGTCGAGGATGACAAGAGGCAGTCAAGGATGACAAGAGGCAGTCAAGGATGACAAGAGGTAGTTCAGGATGACAAGAGGTAGTCCATGATGACAAGAGGTAGTTCAGGATGACAAGAGGTAGTTCAGGATGACAAGAGGTAGTTCAGGATGACTAGAGGTAGTCCATGATGACAAGAGGCAGTCGAGGATGACAAGAGGTAGTTCAGGATGACAAGAGGTAGTCCATGATGACAAGAGGTAGTTCAGGATGACAAGAGGTAGTTCAGGATGACAAGAGGTAGTTCAGGATGACTAGAGGTAGTCCATGATGACAAGAGGCAGTCGAGGATGACAAGAGGTAGTTCAGGATGACAAGAGGTAGTTCAGGATGACTAGAGGTAGTCCAGGGAGAGAAAGAGGAAAAAGAAGACAATGGATGCAATGATCACATTAGCTGTGATTGAGGACTCCAGGACTTGGTGGAGATTTAGGTGGACTAACAGACCTGGGAACCAGGCTGTGACAGAGAGCAGGACCTACCGCTGAAATGTCCAGGTACTGACAGCGCTTCCTGACTTTGTCATTCACTGATGACAGAAGGGACAACACCTGATCTGGAGACACCTGCAGACAGACAGACAGACAGACAGACAGACAGACAGACAGACAGACAGACAGACAGACAGACAGACAGACAGACAGACAGACAGACAGACAGACGGACAGACACATTGAAGGTGGACCTCTTGTTGTCTATAGACCCTGTTGGACATCCTGACAGCAGCTCACAGTAAAGCAACAGCACTGTAACCACACTGTTATTACTTTGAACCTGTGTGTACCTGTGTGTGTACCTGTGTGTGTACCTGTGTGTGTACCTGTGTGTGTACCTGTGTGTGTACCTGTGTGTGTACCTGTGTGTGTACCTGTGTGTGTACCTGTGTGTGTACCTGTGTGTTCTCCAACATCCTCTTCAGATCTTCCAACCTGCTGCTGATGGCCGAGTGATGCTGGTTACTGCTGGCTCCCTGCAAAGTCCATCATGTTCAGACAGACAGACAGACACAGACAGACAGACAGACAGACAGACAGACAGGCAGACAGGCAGGCAGGCAGGCAGGCAGGCAGGCAGGCAGGCAGGCAGGCAGGCAGGCAGACAGACAGACAGACAGACAGACAGACAGACAGACAGACAGACAGACAGGCAGGCAGGCAGGCAGGCAGGCAGGCAGGCAGACAGGCAGGCAGGCAGGCAGGCAGGCAGGCAGGCAGGCAGGCAGGCAGGCAGGCAGGCAGGCAGACAGACAGACAGACAGACAGACAGACAGACACCTCAGCCTTGATGTGAACTTGTGTGCTGCAGATGATTTTCTGGATCTTCTCGATGAAATCCACCTCAGACTTCAGGAGGGAAAGTTTCTCCTCTAAACTCCTGGACGCCTCCTTCAGCTGCGGAGGGAACTCCATTTATAGTCATCTATTGTAGCGTCAAACAGGTTCTCCATATGTACAGTATGTAGTGTCTCTACTTTAAAGAGTCCTCTCCTGCTGATGTTCAGGTGTATATCAGTATGTAGAGTCTCTACTTTAAAGAGTCCTCTCCTGCTGATGTTCAGGTGTATATCAGTATGTAGAGTCTCTACTTTAAAGAGTCCTCTCCTGCTGATGTTCAGGTGTATATCAGTATGTAGTGTCTCTACTTTAAAGAGTCCTCTCCTGCTGATGTTCAGGTGTATATCAGTATGTAGAGTCTCTACTTTAAAGAGTCCTCTCCTGCTGATGTTCAGGTGTATATCAGTATGTAGTGTCTCTACTTTAAAGAGTCCTCTCCTGCTGATGTTCAGGTGTATATCAGTATGTAGAGTCTCTACTTTAAAGAGTCCTCTCCTGCTGATGTTCAGGTGTAGATCAGTATGTAGTGTCTCTACTTTAAAGAGTCCTCTCTTGCTGATGTTCAGGTGTATATCAGTATGTAGTGTCTCTACTTTAAAGAGTCCTCTCCTGCTGATGTTCAGGTGTATATCAGTATGTAGAGTCTCTACTTTAAAGAGTCCTCTCCTGCTGATGTTCAGGTGTATATCAGTATGTAGAGTCTCTACTTTAAAGAGTCCTCTCCTGCTGATGTTCAGGTGTATATCAGTATGTAGAGTCTCTACTTTAAAGAGTCCTCTCCTGCTGATGTTCAGGTGTATATCAGTATGTAGTGTCTCTACTTTAAAGAGTCCTCTCTTGCTGATGTTCAGGTGTATATCAGTATGTAGTGTCTCTACTTTAAAGAGTCCTCTCCTGCTGATGTTCAGGTGTATATCAGTATGTAGAGTCTCTACTTTAAAGAGTCCTCTCCTGTTGATGTTCAGGTGTATATCAGTATGTAGAGTCTCTACTTTAAAGAGTCCTCTCCTGCTGATGTTCAGGTGTATATCAGTATGTAGCGTCTCTACTTTAAAGAGTCCTCTCCTGCTGATGTTCAGGTGTATATCAGTATGTAGAGTCTCTACTTTAAAGAGTCCTCTCCTGCTGATGTTCAGGTGTATATCAGTATGTAGTGTCTCTACTTTAAAGAGTCCTCTCCTGCTGATGTTCAGGTGTATATCATTATTTAACAGGGACTCTTTAATGAGGGTTAAAGGTCAAACCTGCTGTAAACTCTGGGACTCGAGCGCTTCCAGCTCGGAGGAGATGGACTCCTCTGTGGCACTGATGTGCTTGGTCTCCTCCTTCAGCCTCCTCTGAAACACCTTCACTTCCTGAGGAGCAAAATCCCCTCCTTCACTGAACAACCTGAACAAAGGAGGAGGGTCTCTTTAGCTCCCGAGCTTCCTGTGTGTGCGAGGACAGAGGGAGGGGGTGGTTACCTGAATGAAGTGAGGAGCTGTGCCGTTCTGCTCCTGACCTCCTGCAGTCGGGACTGAACCGTCTGTCTGCAGGAGGTCTGACTGCGCTGAGTGTGTTTGATATGTCTATCCAGACAGTCCTGCAGGGTGGAGCTCACAGCCAGCAGCCTGCAGACAGAACAGAGTGTGTGTGATATCTCAGTATAGAGATTGTGTGTGTGTGTGTGTGTGTGTGTGTGTGTGTGTGTGTGTGTGTGTGTGTGTGTGTGTGTGTGTGTGTGTGTGTGTGTTATCTCATGTGGAGTGTGTGTGGTTTCATATATTGGTACGAATGCTCATGTTGGGTTGCTGTGGTTACCGGGGGCTGCTGTCTGCTGACAGGACGTCCCCCTCCATGCTGGACAGACGGACGGAGAGCTCCTGGTTCCTCCGACTGACGGAGGCCTGCAGCTCCTGCAGCTCCACCCGGCAGGAGGACAACACCTCCCTCACCTCCTCACAGTGAGCATCCACCTGCTGCCTGTGGAGCTGCAGCTCAGCTGAGACACACACACACCCACACCCACACACACACATACACACACACTGTTTTCATTCTGTTGGTGAGCTGAGGTTGATGCTAACCTTATAACCAGGTGTGTGTGTGTGTGTGTGTGTGTGTGTGTGTGTGTGTGTGTGTGTGTGTGTGTGTGTGTGTGTGTGTTTATGGGTGTGTGTGTGTGTGTGTGTGTGTGTGTGTGTGTGTGTGTGTGTGTGTGTGTGTGTGTGTGTGTGTGTGTGTGTGTGTGTGTGTGTGTGTGTGTTACCCAGGCGGGGCAGGTAGATGTGAGTCTCGATGTGTTGGGGGTGTAGCTGCTGCAGGAGGACTTCCTGCTCTGTGCGTAGCGCCTCCTTCCTTTCTGTTACCATGGCAACCGCCGAGCTCAGGACGTCACGGAAACGCTGCTCCAGGTGATCCAAGAACAACTGTGTGTACCCGCTAAGAGCGTGTGTGAGCAGCTCTGCAGGAAACAGGCTCAGATGAGGTTCCCCCCCGAGGTCAGGGGCGGGGCATCTGAAGGCAGGACCACTGTAGGCCACGCCCCTCGCTGATGTAAATGTAACAAAACTGCTGAGGTCCCAGAACTCCATCAGAGAGGACTCAGCCTACACACACACACACACACACACACACACACACACACACACACACACGTCAGTGGGTCCATTCATTTCTTTACAGCACACTGGTGGATACTGGTATTTCCAAAACAACTAATCCAGCATGTTTATCCAGAGCAATCAGAAGTGGAGCATTACCTCAGTCAGCCAATCCTGGGAGGGCTGGGCGGGGTGTGT
The DNA here is from genome assembly GCF_036324505.1 of Eleginops maclovinus. Lineage (NCBI taxonomy): Eukaryota > Metazoa > Chordata > Actinopteri > Perciformes > Eleginopidae > Eleginops > Eleginops maclovinus. Next base: position 29,452,768 of record NC_086360.1, read on the forward strand.
GTGGTTCTCAGAGCTGATTGGATGATTGTCTGGTTTCCTGTTGTCAGCACCCTCACTGGCTTCTACACAAACACAGCAGTTCAGAGGGACCACCGTTCATGATGATATATGTAATATGAACCCTGAGCACAGACTGACCCGGGGTGGGGGGGGCGCAGTATGATGGGAGGAGGTCCTGCAGGTCTTCTGGACTCTGAGGAGGAAGACCCCTGGACTTTAGTATCACCCACAATGCACTGTACCTGTCTGGGTGTTTTATTGTGAAAGGTCAGAAGGAAAGAGGACCTGCTGCTTTAACGGGTTCAGTTGCTGCTATGGTTACCAGCAGGTGTGGGTGTGTGTGTGTGTGGTTGCCGTGGTTACCGGTGTGTAGGTGTGTTTGAGGTGGAAGAAGGAGCTGACGCTGCTGCTGTAGGAGAGGAGCTCCTCTAGGAGCCGGGGGGGGAGACGCTCCAACACCTCCCCCTGATCAGAGACACACTGTCTGCAGCTGCACACACACACACACACACACACACACACACACACACACACACACACACACACACACACACACACACACACACACACACACACACACACACACACACACACACACACACAGTCTTGTTTCACCTTGTTTGCAGGTATTGGACACTTAGCATTAGCATTAGCATGTGTGCTGCAGTACCTGTGTCTGACATCCTGCAGGTATTGGACACACCTCTCCAGGCTGGTCTTCAGAGCGTCCTCGCTGCTCCCCTGACGGAGCGCCCCCAGCAGGTCGTCAAGATGCACCTTCTTCTTCTGAGGGCAAATCAGAACAGCATCATGGGAGCCCTTTACCTGTGGACTTGTCCTACCTCAGAGACACATAGTGAGGGGCTCACCTGTGTGTTTCGCTGCTGTGAGCGTCGCAGGTCCTCCAGGTGTTGTTTTATTTCTTCTTCTCTGGTCTCTAACCTGCGGCTGTGCTTCTCCCATAGCAACGCTGCCCCTCGCATCACAACAAACAAACACCTGCTGAGACCGAGAGCACGACGGGCAGCAGAGTCACTGCAGCGCTGCAGATCGACAGGTAGAGGGAGAGACAGGTTACAGACAGACAGACAGACAGACAGACAGACAGACAGACAGACAGACAGACAGACAGACAGTATCACTGACCTCTAAAGCAGCCAATCGCTCTTCAACCTGACTTTGGCTTCTTCCAATCAGAGTGAGGAGCTGAGAGTTGATGAGGTCACTCACTTCCTGCTCTGAGAGCTGCAGAGCTGAGAGCGCCCCCTGCAGGAGAACACATTCAAAACTAATAATATATATACCTATATATATATATATACATATATATATATATATATATGTATATATATATATATACCTATATATATATATATAAACATATATATATATAGGTATATATATATGTTTATATATACCTATACATATATATATACCTATATATATATATATACATATATATATATAGGTATATATATATGTTTATAATGTGTGTCTTCACCTCATAGCTCTCCACCTCAGCCAGTCGATCCTGCCACCTCTGTTCATAACAACAACGCAGCTGATGCAGGAAGTCAGTGTGAAGAGTGTCTATAACACACACACACACACACACACACACACACACACACACACACACACACACACACACACAGGGATGCTCAGGTAGGCCTATCATGTTCAGATTGTGTGTCTGTCTGTGTCTGTCTGTAAATACTGAGGTGTGTTACCGATCTGTTGATTGACAGCTCTCAGCTGGTTGAACCAATCAGAGACCAGGACAGTGGAGCAGGAGGGCGGGACCAGAGAACTGAAACAGAGACACTGATTGGACGGCTGCACCACAGTGTGACCCTGATGAACGAATGACTCGAAATAGGAAGCAGCATCAATGCATTCCTGCAGGTGATGCAGCAGCTGCATGTTAGCCTATCGTGGGAGCATCACAAACCAGGTGCTGTAGAGGATGTCCTCTCGCTGTTTGGTCAGGTGCTGTTTCCCCTTCTGAAGCAGCAGAGCCGAGAGCAGCGGCTCCTCCTCACTGCTGCAGAGACTCCTGCAACACAAACACACCTTATCATCAGTCTATCCCAGGTCAGACCCTCAGCCCTCAGCACCTGAAGCCGTCTATAACCTGGTTCCTCACCCACTGAAGCGGTCTATAACCTGGTTCCACCTGAAGTAGTCTATAACCTGGTTCCACCTGAAGCCGTCTATAACCTGGTTCCTCACCCACTGAAGCGGTCTATAACCTGGTTCCACCTGAAGTAGTCTATAACCTGGTTCCACCTGAAGCCGTCTATAACCTGGTTCCTCACCCACTGAAGCGGTCTATAACCTGGTTCCACCTGAAGCCGTCTATAACCTGGTTCCACCTGAAGTAGTCTATAACCTGGTTCCTCACCCACTGAAGCGGTCTATAACCTGGTTCCACCTGAAGCCGTCTATAACCTGGTTCCACCTGAAGCCGTCTATAACCTGGTTCCTCACCCACTGAAGCGGTCTATAACCTGGTTCCACCTGAAGCCGTCTATAACCTGGTTCCACCTGAAGAAGTCTATAACCTGGTTCCACCTGAAGAAGTCTATAACCTGGTTCCTCACCCACTGAAGCGGTCTATAACCTGGTTCCAGCTGAAGTGGTCTATAACCTGGTTCCAGCTGAAGTGGTTTATAACCTGGTTCCAGCTGAAGTGGTCTATAACCTGGATCCTCACCCACTGAAGCGGTCTATAACCTGGTTCCAGCTGAAGCCGTCTATAACCTGGTTCCTCACCCACTGAAGCGGTCTATAACCTGGTTCCAGCTGAAGCCGTCTATAACCTGGTTCCTCACCCACTGAAGCGGTCTATAACCTTAACCTGGTTCCCACTGAAGCGGTCTATAACCTGGTTCCACCTGAAGTGTTCTATAACGTGGATCCTCACCCACTGAAGCGGTCTATAACCTGGGTGACTCTGGTCCTCTTCCAGCGGTTCAGGCAGTCCTCCCAGTGCAGACGGAGGAGGTTCTCTTGCTGCAGGTTCTCCTCCTGGAGGCGCAGCAGCAGACGGGCGACGCTGCGACGGTTTGCCAGGAGAGACTGGTTCAACACTGAAA
>NC_086360.1:29456365-29511365 GCF_036324505.1 Eleginops maclovinus
TTTTTTTATATTAAATTTAAAATTTTTTTTTCTTTTTATACTAATATTTTTTTAAAAATTTTTTTTTTTTTTTTTTTACTTTTTATTTTTCTAATTTCAAATTAAATTTTTTTTTTTTTAAATTTTTTTTTTATTTTTATTTCCCTTTTTTAATTTAAAAATTTTTTTTTTTTTCCTTATTTAATTTTATTTTATAATTAATAAAAAACTTAAATAAAATTTTTATTTTTTTTTTTCTTAATTTATTAATTTCAAACCTTAAATTTTTTTCTTAAAATTTTTTTTTTTTCTTTTTTTTTTATTTTTTTTTTTTTATTTTTTTTTAATTTTTTTTTTTCAAAAATTAACTTTTTTTTTTTTTTTTCTTTTTAAATTTTTTTTTTAAATTTTTTAAAATTTTTTTTTTTTTTTCTTTTTATTAATTAATTAAATCTAATTTTTTTTTTTTTAAAAAAAATTATTTTTTAATTTAATTTTTTCCTTTAAAAAAAATTTTTTTTTTTTTTTTTTTTTATTTAAAAAATTTTCCTTTTTTAAATTATATATTAATTTTTTTTTTCTTTATTTTTTCCCATTTTTTTAAAAATTTAATTATTAAAAATTTTTAATTTTTTTTTAAAAAACTTTATTATCAATTTTTTTTATTTAAATTTTTTTTTTTTTTTTAACTTTTTTAATCTTTAAAAATTTCTTCTTATTTTACTTTTTTTATTTTATTTTAAAAATAAATTTTTTTTTATTTTAAATTTTTTTTCTTTTTTTAATTATTTTAATTATATTATTATTAATAAAAATTTTTTTTTTTTAAAATTTTTTTATTTTTTTAATTATTTTCTTTTCTCTTTTTTTTTATAACTTTTTTTTTCTTTTTTTTTTAAACTCTATATTTATTAACTCTATATTTATTAACTCTATATATATTAACTCTATATTAACTCTATATATATTAACTCTATATTTATTAACTCTATATTTATTAACTCTATATATTAACTCTTCAGACTCTTTTAACTGAATTGAAAACATGAAACTTTATTCTTACATTTCTTTACAGACATAAACGTATAACATACTGAAATGTCACTAAGTTCAGATGCCACTTGACGTGTAAAAAGAACAGTTCTCTTTCCTCCTGTTGTTTGTTTGTCTGGGAAGAGATTTCTGAGAAAGTCTTAGCGTCCATCAAAGCAAAATAAAGCCAATTATTACTGCATTTAACAATGGGGGTTTCATAGAGGGGACAGGTGAGGTCTCACATCTGTCAACAATATATTCTGATTCTGATATGATGGATCCTCCAAAGCAAACATTTCAAAGGAAAACAGTCAGCTGTTGACCCCCAGTCTCAGAAAGACGGGGGGAGCTGGAACTGGACGACCAATTCTGAAGATCTCCTCTGCAGTCTGAGGTTTGAACCAGTTCAGAATCCTCCTCTCCAGAGAGACTGAAGTATGGATCCTGAATCTATAGCTGTCGTCCAGGGGACAGGACAAGCGCCAGGGAATCCACGCTCCAGAGGAGAAGGGTAATGGTCCCAGTGGGCTGGTGGTCCAGGGTAATAGTCCCAGTGGGCTGGTGGTCCAGGGTACTGGTCCCAGTGGGCTGGTGGTCCTGGGTAATGGTCTCAGTGGGCTGGTGGTCCTGGGTAATGGTCTCAGTGGGCTGGTGGTCCAGGGTACTGGTCCCAGTGGGCTGGTGGTCCTGGGTAATGGTCCAGTGGGCTGGTGGTCCTGGGTAATGGTCTCAGTGGGCTGGTGGTCCTGGGTAATGGTCCCAGTGTGCTGGTAGTCCAGGGTAATGGTCCCAGTGGGCTGGTGATCCAGGGTAATGGTCCCAGTGGGCTGGTGGTCCAGGGTAATGGTCCCAGTGGGCTGGTGGTCCAGGATAATGGTCCCAGTGGGCTGGTAGTCCAGGGTAATGGTCCCAGGTGGGCTGGTGGTCCTGGGTATGGTCCCAGTGGGCTGGTGGTCCTGGGTAATGGTCTCAGTGGGCTGGTGGTCCAGGGTACTGGTCCCAGTGGGCTGGTGGTCCTGGGTAATGGTCCCAGTGGGCTGGTGGTCCTGGGTAATGGTCTCAGTGGGCTGGTGGTCCTGGGTAATGGTCTCAGTGGGCTGGTGGTCCAGGGTACTGGTCCCAGTGGGCTGGTGGTCCTGGGTAATGGTCCCAGTGGGCTGGTGGTCCTGGGTAATGGTCTCAGGCTGGTGGTCCTGGATAATGGTCCCAGTGGGCTGGTGGTCCTGGGTAATGGTCTCAGGCTGGTGGTCCTGGATAATGGTCCCAGTGGGCTGGTGGTCCTGGGTAATGGTCTCAGGCTGGTGGTCCTGGATAATGGTCCCAGTGGGCTGGTGGTCCTGGGTAATGGTCTCAGGCTGGTGGTCCTGGATAATGGTCCCAGTGGGCTGGTGGTCCTGGGTAATGGTCTTGTTTTCAGTCAGAGTCAGTGATGTCACTGATGCTGCTGTCGTCAAGGTTACCTGCTGCGTAATCCCTAGCAACCAGCTTCGACCTGAGGGCCCGCTTCCTGTTGTCATGGATACAGGGACACACTGAAATATTTGTACGGACAATTTATAATTGAATTAAAAGAATCACGACTCACCGGAAGTTGGGACACCTTCTATAGGTGAGACAGCCGTCTGTCTCCTCGTCCTACAGACAGACAGACAGACAGACAGACAGACAGACAGACAGACAGACAGACAGACAGACAGACAGACAGACAGACAGACAGACAGACAGACAGACAGACAGACAGTGCGTTATATTACTGCGTCACAGCATCAGTAGTAGATTACTGTAACTCCATTGCTCCCCACACTGGGTGTGTCTAGGTCTGTAGAGAAGCAGTTTCCCTCAGTGAGTAATACAGGAGCAGAGGCCTCATTACCCATGATGCAGCAGTGATGGGGTTCTGCTCAGACTCAGTGGCGCCTCCTGCAGGAGGCTTGTGTTGTTGCAGCGCCTCCTCGTTCTCCCCCCGACGTCCCGCTGCGCAGCTCCTCACTGCTGCCTGAACAGAAACCAGGGACAACTTTACAGGGGAGCCTGAACGCACCATCTGACCTCTGACCTCTGCCCCTTCATGTTTCTGCCACAGTTTAAACAGCTAACGGCTAGTCTTTAAGAGGACAGCAGGTCCCACTCACCTTTAGCCACGCTCCCTGGGGAGTCCTCCTCCTCACTGCTCCTCTCCCCCTGAGAGAGGGCGCATCATGACATCATCATCACATCATGACATCATCATCACATCATGACATCATCATCACATCATGACATCATGACATCTCATCACATCATGACATCATCATCACATCATGACATCTCATCACATCATCCCCCCTCCTCACCAGGTGAGAGTTGCAGGTGAGTCTGCGGAGGCGTGTCCTCAGCTGTAGCTCCTCCCCCTGTGACCTCAGCAGGAGCAGCTCCAGCCTATCAGATTGCTCGCTGAGCTGCCTGACCTGCTCCCTGTACTGATCCTTCTCTTGCAGGAGCAGCCGGGCCTCCTCCTGCTGCTCGGCCCGCGACGACAGAGCCTGGGGGGGGATTACAGAGTACCCTGAAGAGATGTCCTGCCTGAACCGTCTCTTCTCCTCCAGGCTCCCTTCAGCCTCCAGCTCTAAATATCTATTTTCAATCCAGTCGGGGGACAGCTGATCTATACACGATGAAACTCTCTCTCCCCCCTCCCTTGTCTCCCCTTGTCTCCCCCCTCACCTTGTCTCTCTCTCTGATCACCTCCTCCAGCTGACGGAGGGTCTGTTTGTTTCGCTGTCGGTACATCCTGGCGTCTCCCTTCAGCTGGGCAGAGAGCAGCTCCAGCTCCTCCTTCTCCTCTTCGCTCTGAACACAGAACCAGATGTTAGTGGGGGGGGGGTCAGGATCCCAACACAAACACAGAACCAGATGTTAGTGAGGGGGGGGGGTCAGGATCCCAACACAAACACAGAACCAGATGTTAGTGAGGGGGGGGGTCAGGATCCCAACACAAATACAGACCCAGATGTTAGTGAGGGGGGGGGGGTCAGGATCCCAACACAAACACAGAACCAGATGTTAGTGAGGGGGGGGGGGGTCAGGATCCCAACACAAACACAGAACCAGATGTTAGTGAGGGGGGGGGGGGGTCAGGATCCCAACGCAAACACAGACCCAGATGTTAGTGAGGGGGGGGTCAGGATCCCAACACAAACACAGACCCAGATGTTAGTGAGGGGGGGGGGTCAGGATCCCAACACAAACACAGACCCAGATGTTAGTGAGGGGGGGGTTCAGGATCCCAACACAAACACAGACCCAGATGTTAGTGAGGGGGGGGGGGGGGGTCAGGATCCCAACACAGACCCAGATGTTAGTGAGGGGGGGGGGGTCTGCACAGCCCTCTGTGGGATTCGCTCAGGTGAGCAGTATGTAAGACCTACTTGGCCATAGACCTGGTTCTGGGTCTGGTTCTGATTCTAAGAATCCCCCCGGCGCCCCAGCGTCTGAACAGCAGCGTCGCTTAGGACAGAGGTTCTCAGATGGGGGTACACGGACCCCTAGGGGTACGTTGGAGTACTGCATGGGTACGTGAGATCATTCCTAAAATAACAATGAAATGTAGATTTAAGTTCAGTAAAAACATGTCTCTCATTATTCCAACTCCTCCCCCGTGTGGCCCTGACCATCCTCTTTTCAAAATTCAGAAGTTTAGGAAAAAGTGTGAATGATGATCGGATCATTTTTAAAAGTCGAGGTTTAGAAAAAATGTCGCACATTTGAAAAACAATCTGATCTGTGAGGATGATGATCCCCCAAAACTCAAAATCTGGAGGACTTCCGGTCGGAACACCGTCAAGATGGTCGCATAGTGAGGGAGCTCCCGGTTGAGCCAGAGCAGTAAGAGCAATATCCCCATACAAACCAAATAAATCATTCCGCAAAAGTGTGGCGAAGGGGGTTAAAAACACCATATCACCACTGTGAGCAATACACGTCGTCTGAGGACAGCCGGGCGAGGAAGACAGGCGCAGCAACAGTTAGCAGCGAACAGGTTTAAGCTAGCAATCAACACGTGCAGTGCGGAGAAATGGCCGACTTGGATCTGATTCTGCGAGAACTAAGAAGCTTTCGCCAAGAGAACAAAGAACAATTAGAGAGAATAGAAGAAGAAATTATTAAGGCGAACACCAGACTGGACGAGGCGGAGGGACGAATTGAGAGAGCAGAAGAAAGAATCCCAAACACAGCAGAAGTTGTCACGGCTATGCTGAACTGCACACCAAGCTGGAAGACAAGTTGCTGGATCTGGAAAGCCGCTCCAGACGTGATAACTTAAGGATCTATGGGGTGCCGGAGGGATCCGAGAAGGAATCGACCACAATGGTTTCATTTGTGGAAAATCTGCTCCGCGAGGGTCTCGAGCTAACTAATGACATGCCCGACCTGCAGATTGATAGAGCACACCGGTCTCTGGGACCGCAGCCGCCGGAAGACGCACCGCCACGCTCCATCGTAATCAAGCGTCTAAGTTTTAAAACCAAAGAGACATTACTCCGCAAGGCATGGCAGAAGGAGGGGTTTGCCTGGCAAGAAAAGCACATACACCTGGACCACGACTGCCCACCTTTAATACTGAAGAAACGAAGAGAATACACAGAGATACGAAAAGTGCTGAAGGAAAAAAAAAGTCCCGTTCCAGACCCTCTTCCCGGCCAGGCTGCGCGGAACTAAACCCTACGATACTATAGAGGAGGCATCAGAGGACCTGCTGAAAAGAGGCTACACCGTGACAGCTATCACACCTCCGGAGACGCTCATGGAGCAGGTGCAGCGGCTGTCCTGGAAGAGAGTGGGCAGACGGGCAAGGACGGACGCAGCTGAACGTGAACCAGGCTACAGGGAGAAGCTCCGAGCCTTTAGGAGACCGAGACCATCGCCGCCCCCCTCCGGGACCTGATGGATTCAACCCACGGCTCGAGGACGACGAATAGTGAAATCTCTTGTAATGTACTGTGACTGTAGTGGTGGAGATCCACTAGTTCATAGACTGGGTCGCTCGGGGACAATTTTTCACTTTTGATTTTTTCTTTCTTCCCCGACATACGACTGTTGCAGGTGAGGGCCTCTCCCTCCGGACTGAGGGAGACTTTTCCCTTCGAGCCTCCTCGGGAGGCTCAACAGGGTCAGGTTAACAGACCCCTACAGAGGGAGACACGAGGACAAAGGGGGTTTAGTTTGATGTTTATCATTATGTTAGTGGTTCATTCCCTGCCGGGTTTCGGGGGAGGGGGAAGCGACCCAGATGTTTGTTTGGGAGGGAGGAGGAAATCACATAGATGCATAACAGATCCTTAAAAGTAACATCCTTTAATATAAATGGAGTACTCGATCCAGTTAAGAGGGGGAACGTCTTATTAAAGAAAGATCAAATTCAAACAGCTTCTTACCGGAGACCTCAACGACTCCGAACAGATCGGGATTTAAACAGGTTTTCTTCACATGTCGGGGAGAGGAGTGGCGACTCTGATATCCAATGCAGTAAACTATGAACACATATCAGAATATAAGGAGGAGGAGGGCAGGTTTGAAATGGTTCCAGGAAAAAGAGATGATATTGTGATAAGTCTCCTTAACGTGTGTCCCGCCGGGCAGTGACTGGTCCTCAAACGTATGGTTGATTTAATGACAGCAGAAAGTCCAGGGATTCTAATATGTGGCGGTGACTTTACATCCGATTAACCCCGAAGATTGACTCATCAAACGGGAAATCTGGGGCCAAAAACAATAGCAGGAGATTAGGTGTTTGGATGCGTGAAGTTGGGATTGTGGAGGTGTGGAGAGAAAGCGAGACTACAGCATTACTCCCACGCTCAGTGTCTACTCAGCATCCATTATTGTTTTGTGCTTGAAGCAGATCTTTTTAGGGTGGAAAACTGTGAAATAGGACCCAGTACTATTTCAGATCATGGACCCATCTATATGTCAATCTATCTGGATAATAGTAAGAAATCCACTCTCTGGAGACTGAACTCAAACATCCTGAATAACCCCGTTATTAAAGATACATTGAAAAGGGAAATTAAATTGTATCTGGAAACCAACGATAATGAAGAAGTGACCCCACCCATTCTCTGGGATGCATTAAAGGCAGTCATAGCCATCTCTTCATATGAGAAGAAAATTAGGGAGCAAAAACTAAAAGAATCGGAAGAGGACTTGAAGAGACTACAGAAAGAACACGCAAAGTCTCTCACAGAGGATAACAGATGGAAGATTACAACATTAAAAAAGAAATAGACGAAATAAATATTCAGGAAACTCAGAAGAAGCTCCTTTTTACAAAGCAACAGCACTGTGAGTCGGTGGGAGATCACTGGACCTTCTATCATACAGGTTAAGAAAACAACAGAATTATATATAAAATAAGAAACTCAACAAATGAAATGGAAACTAATCCGGAGAAAATACAACAGTGCTTCCAACAATACTATCAAATATGATATTCCCAACCACAGACAAGCGACGACCAAATCGATAACTTCCTGACCCGGGTAAATCTTCCAAAGATTTCTGATGAACAGAATGAAAACTGAACATCTAAAATAACAATAGAAGAAATTCAATCAGCGGTCAGGAGAATGAAAGGGGGGAAGTCTCAGGGACCCATGGTTTTTCCACAGAATGGTACAAAACAATGCAAGATCAACTAATTCCAACTCTATTAAAAACGTTCAACTGGGCTTTGGAAAACAAACGCACCCCCCCTCGTGGCGGGAGGCAGTCATTTCGATCATACCTGAAGAGGGGAAAGACAAACTGCAGTGTGGGAATGACCGCCCTGTCAGTCTTCTAAATGACGACTATAAATGATTCACCTCCATATTATCTAAAGAGTAGAACGGATATTACCAGTGTTAATACACAAGGACCAGACGGGCTTTGTCCGACAAAGACAGACCCAAGATAACATCAGGAGGACACTGCACGGTGTGAGGCAGGTCGCACAACACAAACGGGAGGCATTGATATTAAGTTTGGATGCAGGAAAAGCGTTTGACTCAGTGAGATGGTCATTTCTATAGAAAGTACTTTCAAAATGTGGCTTCCATACAGCTATAACTGACACGTTTACAGCACTATATAATAAACCCACAGCTCGAATCAAAATCAGTGGAGACTTAACCAATCCTTCACTCTGGAACGAGGAACGACACGGGGGTGCTGTGCGTCGCCGCTCCTCTTCGCCTTGTTCATTGAACCCGTGAGTGGACTAATTAGGCAGAGGGAGGATATAAAAGGGGTAACAATGACATCCGGGGGCAGACATCCCGGGGGCAGAAACTGGCCCTATTTGCCGACGAGTTATTGATAAGTATAACACAACCTACTCAGACACTCCCAAAAGTGATGAAATTGCGAGGAGTTTGGTTTAAACTCTGGTTATAAAATGAATATCAATAAAACTCAAGTATTGACGTTTAATTAGGACCCTCCCTCTTCAATTAAGACCATGTACGACTGGAATTGGGAGGCTGAGTCCATTAAATATTTGGGTGTCTCACTACCTAGGGACTCCACGAGATTACATAACATCAACTATGGCCCGCTAAGTTCAAAGATGAAAGCTGATATCCAGAGATGGAACGGTATTCCCTTTTAAGTTTGAGCTCCCGGATAGAATCAATTAGGATGAATATCCTTCCACGGATGCTGTATCTTTCCCAGTGTCTGCCAGTTAGAATACCACCTACCACAGATTAATAGCAAGATCTCTGTGGCAGGGGAAAAGGGCCAGAATTAGATTTAGAACGCTGCAATTAAGAAAAGATACAGGAGGAATGGGCCTTCCCTGCTTACAGGAATACTATCATGCAGCTCAACTAAGATCCTTAATCTGCCTATGCTCACCAACATGCACTGCAGCATGGAAGGACATAGAAGGAACGATGATAGAGGGAATCCCAATAACAGCCCTGCTAAGTGATAACAGACTACAGGGAGAACAGGAGATCCTGGAAGACTCTGTGGCAGGCAGCCTCCTGAAGTCCTGGCAGGAAATAGTCTAAATGTGCAGGTTAAAAGACACAACTGAAATGATGAGGTGGTGTGCATATGGCTCAGACTTCACACCAAATAAAACCGACGGCAGATTTAAGACATGGATCACAAAAGGTTTAACTACCTATAATTCATTTGTTCACCAAGGGTCATTTCAGAGCTTTGAAAACCTACAGAAGGACCACAGTCTGGGGAAAGAGGGGTTTTCAGGTACCTGCAAGTGAGACATAGTTTTAACTAAAACATTAGAGACGTTGGGAAAAGATCAGGGTTCATGCTGGTATTCCTATCACTTACTAAATCCGGAACATGCAATAAAATGATCTCCAAAGGATATAATGCCATACAGTTATCCAAACCAGAAGAGGAAATACGGGTGGAGATCACACAGGAGAGCTGGGAGAAAATATGTCAACTGCAATGGTTCTCAACCAGGTCAAATACATGGCGGGAGTTTTGTTGGAGGAATAAACAGGATTTTTGATCACAGCCATACAAAACGACACCAGGCAGTGGGGACGCTTGCTGGGGGCTCTGTGGATCTGATGGAGCCAACCACTTTCATATTTGTTGGGACTGCCAAGCAATGAGGTCTTCCTGGGAAGAGATCCACAAACATATCAGTAATGTATTTAGTGTGACCATTCCATTACCATGTGAAACCTTGTTTCTGGGTAATAGATTGTTTGAAACATGGAACATAGAAGACACCACGTTGCTATACTGCTGGCAGCTAGTAAGACATGTGTCACGAGGAAATGGTTAAAAGTGGAGCCTCCCTCCATTGATGAATGGGTTGGCATTGTGTATGACATGTATGTTATGGAGAAGATCTCTTTTTCCCTAAAAGTTGAGAAAGAAAAGTTTTACAGGACCTGGTCCAAATGGACTGAGTAGGTAAAACCAATCAGATCTGATTTGACGATACGTGTGCTTCGTATGAACCCACCCTCATGTTGGTTTTCCTCCTTTTTCTCTTTAAAATGGGAGGTGCGCCCCCGGGCTCTGTTCTTTGTTTTGTCATAGATGGAGTAATTGAAGTCCAAAAGAAAACTCCAGAAGGGCAACATGAACAAAAGCACTCATCAGTCCTACAGACACCCTTTCCAGGTTCTTGACTCAAGTTGTAATCGATGTGCGTGATGGAGATGTTCGTGATGGAGATGTTTGTGATGGAGATGTTTGTGATGGAGATGTTCGTGATGGAGATGTTTGTGATGGAGATGTTTGTGATGGAGATGTTCGTGATGGAGATGTTTGTGATGGAGATGTTCGTGATGGAGATGTTAGTGATGGAGATGTTCGTGATGGAGATGTTCGTGATGGAGATGTGCGTGATGGAGATGTTTGTGATGGAGATGTTTGTGATGGAGATGTTTGTGATGGAGATGTTTGTGATGGAGATGTTTGTGATGGAGATGTTTGTGATGGAGATGTTTGTGATGGAGATGTTTGTGATGGAGATGTTTGTGATGGAGATGTTTGTGATGGAGATGTTCGTGATGGAGATGTTCGTGATGGAGATGTTTGTGATGGAGATGTTCGTGATGGAGATGTGCGTGATGGAGATGTTTGTGATGGAGATGTTTGTGATGGAGATGTTTGTGATGGAGATGTTCGTGATGGAGATGTTCGTGATGGAGATGTTCGTGATGGAGATGTTCGTGATGGAGATGTGCGTGATGGAGATGTGCGTGATGGAGATGTTCGTGATGGAGATGTTTGTGATGGAGATGTTTGTGATGGAGATGTTTGTGATGGAGATGTTTGTGATGGAGATGTTTGTGATGGAGATGTTCGTGATGGAGATGTTTGTGATGGAGATGTTTGTGATGGAGATGTTTGTGATGGAGATGTTTGTGATGGAGATGTTTGTGATGGAGATGTTTGTGATGGAGATGTGCGTGATGGAGATGTGCGTGATGGAGATGTTTGTGATGGAGATGTTTGTGATGGAGATGTTTGTGATGGAGATGTTTGTGATGGAGATGTTTGTGATGGAGATGTTTGTGATGGAGATGTTCGTGATGGAGATGTTTGTGATGGAGATGTTTGTGATGGAGATGTTTGTGATGGAGATGTTCGTGATGGAGATGTTCGTGATGGAGATGTTTGTGATGGAGATGTTTGTGATGGAGATGTTTGTGATGTTTGTGATGGAGATGTTTGTGATGGAGATGTTTGTGATGGAGATGTTTGTGATGGAGATGTTTGTGATGGAGATGTTTGTGATGGAGATGTTTGTGATGGAGATGTTTGTGATGGAGATGTTTGTGATGTTTGTGATGGAGATGTTTGTGATGGAGATGTTTGTGATGGAGATGTTTGTGATGGAGATGTTTGTGATGTTCGTGATGGAGATGTTTGTGATGGAGATGTTTGTGATGGAGATGTTCTGAATAAAAAGTGGATTAAAAAATTAAAAATCAAAAGGAAAGAAAGAAAGAAACAGACTGCCTGTAAAAAGTGTAACTGCTGCAGTGCCCCCCCTCAGAAGAACCCTCAGTGAAGCCCCAGCCCATGCTCCTCTCTGAACTGTCAGCAGCTCATTAAAGGAGGTCTCTCAGGGTTACTGCAGGATGTCAGCTCTGTTTCCAAGGATTTACAGATGATGGAAACACCGGAGCTCAAAGAGCTTCTCACTGAACAGTTTTAATGAATCAGACTCTGACGGAGCAGCTGGGGACACTATGGGGACCTGCTTCAGGGTGACCGCTCTGATTCAGGTCTCCTGTGAGAGTCTGATCCACCAACCAGTCTCCTTAGTGTTTCCTGTCTGCTCCTACATAAACACCTCCTCACCTTGGCTCTCTGCTCCTCGGCTCTGTGGAGGTCTCTCCTCAGTCTCAACACTGAAGTGAGGAGGTTGATCTGTGGAGGACTTCCCTTCTCCTGCTGTTTCTCCTGCTGTTTCTCCTGCTGTTTCTCCTGCTGTTTCTCCGGCTGTTTCTCCTGCTGTTTCTCCGGCTGTTTCTCCGGCTGTTTCTCCTGCTGTTTCTCAGGCTGTTTCTCCTCCTCCTTCTTGTCCTCCTGGTTCTCCTCCTGTCTGTTGGGGTGGAAGAAGGTTTCTGTGGGCAGAGCCAGACTCCTGCTCTGAAAACACAATTCAACAGATCATGGTTTTATGAGTTAGGTCTTAGGAGGAGGAGGAGGAGGAGGAGGAAGAAGAGGAAGAGCAAGAGGGGGAGGAGGAAGAAGAGGAAGTGGAGGAGGAGGAGAAAGAAGAGGAAGAGGAAGTGGAGGAGGATGAGGAGGGGGAGGAGGAGGAAGAGCAAGAGGGGGAGGAGGAAGTGGAGGAGGAGGAGAAAGAAGAGGAAGAGGAAGTGGAGGAGGAGGAGGAGGCGGAGCAGGAGAAAGAGGAGGAGGAGAAAGAGTTGGAGGAAGAGAAAGAGGAGGAGGAGGAAGACTAAGACGAGGAGGAGGAGGAAGAGGAGAAAGAGGAGGAGAAGGAGGAGGAGGAGGAGAAAGAGGAGGAGGAAGAGGAGCAGGAGGAGGAAGAAGAAGAGGAAGAGAAAGAGGAGGAGTTAGGGTGCTTCACCTCCTGCAGCGGTCTCATGGTTCTTCTTCTCAGGAGCCGAGTCTGACTCTCAGCTCGCAGCACGGTGTGTTTCAGACGCTCCACCTGCACACACACACACACACACACACACACACACACACACACACACACACACACACACACACACACACACACACAGGTCAGAGGTCAGAGGTTGTGTGCTGGCAGTATGCAGGGGGGGTCTCACCTCTATCTGCAGGTCTCTGTTGGTCAGCAGGGTGCTGCTCTTGTCCTGGCTCAGCGCGTTGATGTCGGCCATCAGGCTGTAGTTGTGGTCTCGGAGCTGCCTCACCTCCTCGCTCAGACGCTCGCGCTCCTCTCGGATCTTATGCACTCGCTCCGTCAGCTTCCGGAGCTCGCGGTCCCTCAGCTGCTGCTGCCGAGACCACACCTCCTGATACGGAAACACGGGTCAACCAACAGAGACAACCTGAGGACATCCTGTGCTAACAGTGAGGACATCCTGCGCTAACAGTGGGGACATCCTGCGCTAACAGTGAGGACATCCTGCGCTAACAGAGAGGACATCCTGCGCTAACAGTGAGGACAACCTTCGCTAACTGTGAGGACAACCTCTGCTAACAGAGAGGACATCCTGTGCTAACAGAGAGGACATCCTGTGCTAAAAGAGAGGACATCTTGCGCTAACAGAGAGGACATCCTGCGCTAACAGTGAGGACATCCTGTGCTAAAAGAGAGGACATCTTGCGCTAACAGAGAGGACATCCTGCGCTAACAGTGAGGACAACCTTCGCTAACTGTGAGGACATCCTCTGCTAACAGAGAGGACATCCTGTGCTAACAGAGAGGACATCCTGCGCTAACAGTGAGGACATCCTGTGCTAAAAGAGAGGACATCTTGCGCTAACAGAGAGGACATCCTGCGCTAACAGAGAGGACATCCTGCGCTAACAGTGAGGACATCCTGTGCTAACAGAGAGGACATCCTGCGCTAACAGTGAGGACATCCTGTGCTAACAGAGAGGACATCCTGTGCTAACAGAGAGGACATCCTGCGCTAACAGTGAGGACATCCTGTGCTAACAGAGAGGACATCCTGCGCTAACAGTGAGGACATCCTGCGCTAACAGAGAGGACATCCTGCGCTAACAGAGAGGACATCCTGCGCTAACAGAGAGGACATCCTGCGCTAACAGAGAGGACATCCTGCGCTAACAGAGAGGACATCCTGCGCTAACAGAGAGGACATCCTGCGCTAACAGAGAGGACATCCTGTGCTAACAGAGAGGACATCCTGCGCTAACAGAGAGGACATCCTGCGCTAACAGAGAGGACATCCTGTGCTAACAGTGAGGACATCCTGCGCTAACAGAGAGGACATCCTGCGCTAACAGAGAGGACATCCTGCGCTAACAGAGAGGACATCCTGTGCTAACAGAGAGGACATCCTGTGCTAACAGAGAGGACATCCTGCGCTAACAGAGAGGACATCCTGTGCTACATGTTATTATTGGTCACCTGTTCCTTAGCGACGGAGCAGGCCTGCTGCCGGCGCCTCCTCTCCTCCTGCAGTGCCCTCTGCAGGCGGCTCAGCTCTGACATCAAGAACTGAGTCAGACCAGATTCACCTGCTGTGTCTGCAGAGAGACAGACAGGTGTTCAGAGACAGACAGACAGACAGACAGACAGACAGACAGACAGACAGACAGACAGACAGGTGTTCAGAGTCACAGACAGACAGACAGACAGACAGACAGACAGACAGGTGTTCAGAGTCACAGACAGACAGACAGACAGACAGGTGTTCAGAGTCACAGACAGACAGACAGGTGTTCAGAGTCACAGACAGACAGACAGACAGACAGGTGTTCAGAGTCACAGACAGACAGACAGACAGACAGACAGACAGACAGACAGGTGTTCAGAGTCACAGACAGACAGACAGACAGACAGACAGACAGGTGTTCAGAGACACAGACAGACAGACAGACAGACCTATGAGGATGCTGAAGGTCCGGTTGGGCTCCTTCCCTGTGATGCGGCTGTACAGCTGAGGGTAATCCAGCTCCAGACTCTCCAGGAAGGCTGTGTAACCTTTGACCCCCGTCCTCTGCAGGATGTCTAGCAGCGCTCCTGAGGGGTCAGAGGTCCCAGTGAAGGTGTATATCAGTATGTAGAGTCTCTACTTTAAAGAGTCCTCTCCTGCTGATGTTCAGGTGTATATCAGTATGTAGAGTCTCTACTTTAAAGAGTCCTCTCCTGCTGATGTTCAGGTGTATATCAGTATGTAGAGTCTCTACTTTAAAGAGTCCTCTCCTGCTGATGTTCAGGTGTATATCAGTATGTAGAGTCTCTACTTTAAAGAGTCCTCTCCTGCTGATGTTCAGGTGTATATCAGTATGTAGTGTCTCTACTTTAAAGAGTCCTCTCCTGCTGATGTTCAGGTGTATATCAGTATGTAGAGTCTCTACTTTAAAGAGTCCTCTCCTGCTGATGTTCAGGTGTATATCAGTATGTAGAGTCTCTACTTTAAAGAGTCCTCTCCTGCTGATGTTCAGGTGTATATCAGTATGTAGTGTCTCTACTTTAAAGAGTCCTCTCCTGCTGATGTTCAGGTGTATATCAGTATGTAGAGTCTCTACTTTAAAGAGTCCTCTCCTGCTGATGTTCAGGTGTATATCAGTATGTAGTGTCTCTACTTTAAAGAGTCCTCTCCTGCTGATGTTCAGGTGTATATCAGTATGTAGAGTCTTTACTTTAAAGAGTCCTCTCCTGCTGATGTTCAGGTGTATATCAGTATGTAGAGTCTCTACTTTAAAGAGTCCTCTCCTGCTGATGTTCAGGTGTATATCAGTATGTAGAGTCTCTACTTTAAAGAGTCCTCTCCTGCTGATGTTCAGGTGTATATCAGTATGTAGTGTCTCTACTTTAAAGAGTCCTCTCCTGCTGATGTTCAGGTGTATATCAGTATGTAGAGTCTCTACTTTAAAGAGTCCTCTCCTGCTGATGTTCAGGTGTATATCAGTATGTAGTGTCTCTACTTTAAAGAGTCCTCTCCTGCTGATGTTCAGGTGTATATCAGTATGTAGTGTCTCTACTTTAAAGAGTCCTCTCCTGCTGATGTTCAGGTGTATATAGTATGTAGTGTCTCTACTTTAAAGAGTCCTCTCCTAATGTTCAGGTGTGTATCAGTATGTAGTGTCTCTACTTTAAAGAGTCCTCTCCTGCTGATGTTCAGGTGTATATCAGTATGTAGTGTCTCTACTTTAAAGAGTCCTCTCCTAATGTTCAGGTGTATATCAGTATGTAGAGTCTCTACTTTAAAGAGTCCTCTCCTGCTGATGTTCAGGTGTATATCAGTATGTAGTGTCTCTACTTTAAAGAGTCCTCTCCTGCTGATGTTCAGGTGTATATCAGTATGTAGTGTCTCTACTTTAAAGAGTCCTCTCCTGCTGATGTTCAGGTGTATATCAGTATGTAGTGTCTCTACTTTAAAGAGTCCTCTCCTGCTGATGTTCAGGTGTATATCAGTATGTAGTGTCTCTACTTTAAAGAGTCCTCTCCTAATGTTCAGGTGTGTATCAGTATGTAGTGTCTCTACTTTAAAGAGTCCTCTCCTGCTGATGTTCAGGTGTATATCAGTATGTAGTGTCTCTACTTTAAAGAGTCCTCTCCTGCTGATGTTCAGGTGTATATCAGTATGTAGTGTCTCTACTTTAAAGAGTCCTCTCCTAATGTTCAGGTGTATATCAGTATGTAGTGTCTCTACTTTAAAGAGTCCTCTCCTGATGATGTTCAGGTGTATATCAGTATGTAGAGTCTCTACTTTAAAGAGTCCTCTGCTGCTGATGTTCAGGTGTATATCAGTATGTAGTGTCTCTACTTTAAAGAGTCCTCTCCTAATGTTCAGGTGTATATCAGTATGTAGAGTCTCTACTTTAAAGAGTCCTCTGCTGCTGATGTTCAGGTGTATATCAGTATGTAGTGTCTCTACTTTAAAGAGTCCTCTCCTGCTGATGTTCAGGTGTATATCAGTATGTAGTGTCTCTACTTTAAAGAGTCCTCTCCTGATGATGTTCAGGTGTATATCAGTATGTAGTGTCTCTACTTTAAAGAGTCCTCTCCTGCTGATGTTCAGGTGTATATCAGTATGTAGAGTCTCTACTTTAAAGAGTCCTCTCCTGCTGATGTTCAGGTGTATATCAGTATGTAGAGTCTCTACTTTAAAGAGTCCTCTCCTGCTGATGTTCAGGTGTATATCAGTATGTAGAGTCTCTACTTTAAAGAGTCCTCTCCTGCTGATGTTCAGGTGTATATCAGTATGTAGAGTCTCTACTTTAAAGAGTCCTCTCCTGCTGATGTTCAGGTGTATATCAGTATGTAGTGTCTCGACTTTAAAGAGTCCTCTCCTGTGATTGGCTCTCACATTGAATCTGTTTCTTACCCACTTTTCTCCTCCTGATGACGAGGGTGGGGTCATTAAACAGCTGCTCCTCATCCTCAGCACCAATCACCTGTGAGCAGGAGCAGCAGTAGCAGGAAGATGCATCATTATTAGCAGGAGCACAACAAGGGATATGAGGAGTAACAGGAGGTGCAGGAGGAGTATGAGGAGGTGCAGGAGGAGTATGGGAAGTTTCAGGAGGAGTATGGGAAGTTTCAGGAGGAGGTGCAGCAGGAGTACCTGGCACTGGCGGAGGTAGGGTGTGATTCTGGAGGGCTCGATGGTTTTGAGGAGCAGCAGCCTGAAGTCCTCCAGCTGCAGCCAGCAGAGGTCGTCCTCACTGTCCATCTGGAGTACACACACCGAGTACTTATACACACACCGAGTACTTATACACACACCGAGTACTTATACACACACCGAGTACTTATACACACACAGAGTACTTATACACACACCGAGTATTTATACACACACCGAGTACTTATACACACACCGAGTATTTATACACACACCGAGTACTTATACACACACCGAGTACTTATACACACACAGAGTACTTATACACACACTGAGTAGTTATACACACACCAAGTACTTATACACACACCGAGTACTTATACACACACCGAGTATTTATACACACACCAAGTACTTATACACACACCGAGTACTTATACATACACCGAGTACTTATACACACGGACCGAGTATTTATACACACACCGAGTAGTTATACACACACCGAGTACTTATACACACACCGAGTACTTATACACACACAGAGTACTTATACACACACCGAGTACTTATACACACACAGAGTACTTATACACACACCGAGTAGTTATACACACACCGAGTACTTATACACACACCGAGTAGTTATACACACACCGAGTACTTATACACACACCGAGTAGTTATACACACACCGAGTAGTTATACACACACTGAGTACTTATACACACACCGAGTACTTATACACACACCGAGTAGTTATACACACACTGAGTACTTATACACACACTGAGTAGTTTTACACACACCGAGTAGTTATATACACACCGAGTACTTATACACACACCGAGTAGTTATACACACACCGAGTACTTATACACACACCGAGTACTTATACACACACGGACCGAGTATTTATACACACACCGAGTACTTATACACACACGGACCGAGTATTTATACACACACAGAGTATTTATACACACACCGAGTACTTATACACACACTGAGTACTTATACACACACCGAGTAGTTATACACACACCGAGTACTTATACACACACCGAGTAGTTATACACACACCGAGTAGTTATACACACACCGAGTACTTATACACACACCGAGTACTTATACACACACCGAGTAGTTATACACACACCGAGTACTTATACACACACCGAGTACTTATACACACGGACCGAGTATTTATACACACACCGAGTACTTATACACACGGACCGAGTATTTATACACACACCAAGTAGTTATACACACACGGACCGAGTATTTATACACACACCGAGTACTTATACACACGGACCGAGTATTTATACACACACCGAGTAGTTATACACACACGGACCGAGTATTTATACACACACCGAGTACTTATACACACGGACCGAGTATTTATACACACACTGAGTAGTTATACACACACGGACCGAGTATTTATACACACACCGAGTACTTATACACATGGACCGAGTATTTATACACACACCGAGTAGTTATACACACACGGACCGAGTATTTATACACACACCGAGTAGTTATACACACACGGACCGAGTATTTATACACACACCGAGTACTTATACACACACCGAGTAGTTATACACACACCGGGTAGTTATACACACACCGAGTACTTATACACACACCGAGTACTTATACACACACCGAGTAGTTATACACACACCGGGTAGTTATACACACACCGAGTACTTATACACACACCGAGTATTTATACACACACCGAGTATTTATACACACACCTAGTATTTATACACACACCGAGTAGTTATACACACACTGAGTACTGATACACACACTGAGTACTTATACACACACCGAGTATTTATACACACACCGAGTACTGATGTACACACCGAGTACTGATACACACACCGAGTACTTATACACACACCGAGTACTTATACATACACCGAGTACTTATACACACACCGAGTACTTATACATACACCACACCAAGTACTTATACATACACCACACCGAGTACCGATACACAGAGTACCGATACACAGAGACCTGAACCCCTGTAGCCCTGACCTGTAGCCCTGCCCCCTCAGACTGACCTGAACCCTTGACCTGTAGCCCTGACCTGTAGCCCTGACCTGTAGCCCTGCCCCCTCAGACTGACCTGAACCCTTGACCTGTAGCCCTGCCCCCTCAGACTGACCTGAACCCTTGACCTGTAGCCCTGACCTGTAGCCCTGACCTGTACCCATGACCTGAACCCCTGACCTGAACCCCTGACCTGCACCCCTGACCTGTACCACTGACCTGTACCACTGACCTGTAGCCCTGACCTGAACCCCTGACCTGTACCCCTGACCTGTACCCCTGACCTGAACCCCTGACCTGTACCCCTGACCTGAACCCCTGACCTGAACCCCTGACCTGTAGCCCTGACCTGATATCCAGAACCAATGAGTGAGCTGTGAGGGTTAGCTTTGCCAGACTCAGAGAGATCCAGGGCCTGCTGAGGCTCAGATTACCACAGCGGTCAAACTGTTTTGAACCAAAGAATAAGATCCTCAGGACTTTTGACACAAACTGATGAATCCCTACCTCTAGACTCGGTTTGTCTTACCTTCAGTCCTCCGGAGCGTCTCTCTTCTGTGATTTCTGAGGAAGAAATCACTTTTGTCACTTCCTGTTTTTGGCTCTGCCCCCTCAGACTCTTAATCTGAATGGACCAATCAGGTTGCAGCAGCTCCTCCTCATTAACATATTGACACAGGTGACCCTGTTCCCAGTCGGCTCTAAACACTGAGTACTGCAGAAATATAATGAAGTACTTCTGAAGTTTATTCAGCAGAGTTTGGACGGAAAGAGGAAGAAGAGAAGAAGTCAGAGGAACAGGAAGTGATGTCACAGCGCTTACATTCCGGGAAATCTGGCAGAGAGGAAGTGAAACAAACAGGAAGTTACGAGCTGCACCAAAACCACAGACCATCTCCCCATGGCTCCACAAAGCACCATGTCCCTACATCATGTCCCCACAAACCACCATGTCCCTGATGTCCAGGTCTCAGACAAACAGACGCTTGATTTCACACATGTCTTTATTACAGAAAAATGTCTCATTCGAACTTTGATTTACAGAAGCTGTATAAAACGTAAACACCACGGTTTTTGATGCATTTCCATGTGTTTCCTGATGTTCCTGAACGCACCGCAGACTGTCCTGTTCTTCAGTAAAAATCCTACAATCTTAAAACTGCCAACTTATTTATTTTCTGACCGTTCCCAGGGTCCTCTTCAGCTAAGGACTGAGGACACTTGATCTGTGAGGTTCAGTGGACAGGGTCCTCCAGCTCCGGACCGGTCTGGATCCCCGAGAAGTGATTGGCTGGAGCTCCCGGCCCATCACACAGCAGGACAGACCTCTGTGGGAACAAACAATAAACCGTGTTAATAAAGAGACGGACCAGGGAAGGACCTGACGGTGGTTCTCAAGAGACTCACTCTGCCTCTCCTCTGTCTTCCTCTCGCTTTGATCTTCTTTACCACCTCCTCCTCCTCTCTCTCCTCCTCCTCCTCTTCCTCCACCGTAGTCCTCTTTCTTATTGGCTGCAGGCTGGCGAGGAGGGCAGGCACCGTGAAGCAGGACAGGAAGCGTGCCTTCAGCAGCTGGTAGGCGGGGTTACCTGAGAAATGCTCCGCCACCAGCTGACGGGTCATTGCCACAAGCTCCGCGTCCTTTGCCAACTCTGACTCCTTCCCCGCCCCCGACTCCTTTACAAGCTCCGCCTCCTCCTGTAAGAGGTCGGGGGGGACAGAGGGAGCTGCAGGGGGGGAAACAAACGTCCATACATTAACGTGTTCCTTAAAGAAAACTCAATATGAGACCACGTTCTGGATAGGGTAATGATACATGAGTCTCATGGTGCACACACTACAACAGACCTCCTCCATCGGGAGAAACTGCAGCTTCAGAGAGGACGCAGATACAGAGACACAAATCAGAACTCAGAAACATCTGCAGCAGCTCTTCAACACATGCAGCATCTAGAGGACATTCAGCAGAGGAGACATGAGCAGTTTACTAAAAGCTGCAGAAACCAAACGCTGCAAGAAGCTCCAACACAACGGAGACCAGGGGACACTAAAGAGAGACGCACACAGCTGGAGACCAGGGGACACTAAAGAGAGACGCACACAGCTGGAGACCAGGGGACACTAAAGAGACGCGCACAGCTGGAGACCAGGGGACACTAAAGAGAGACGCACACAGCTGGAGACCAGGGGACACTAAAGAGAGACGCACACAGCTGGAGACCAGGGGACACTGAAGAGAGACGCACACAGCTGGAGACCAGGGGACACTGAAGAGAGACGCACACAGCTGGAGACCAGGGGACACTAAAGAGAGACGCACACAGCTGGAGACCAGGGGACACTAAAGAGAGACGCACACAGCTGGAGACCAGGGGACACTAAAGAGAGACGCACACAGCTGGAGACCAGGGGACACTAAAGAGACGCGCACAGCTGGAGACCAGGGGACACTGAAGAGAGACGCACACTGCTGGAGACCAGGGGACACTAAAGAGAGACGCACACAGCTGGAGACCAGGGGACACTAAAAAGAGACGCACACAGCTGGAGACCAGGGGACACTAAAGAGAGACGCACACAGCTGGAGACCAGGGGACACTAAAGAGAGACGCACACAGCTGGAGACCAGGGGACACTGAAGAGAGACGCACACAGCTGGAGACCAGGGGACACTAAAGAGAGACACACACAGCTGGAGATCAGGGGACACTAAAGAGAGACGCGCACGGCTGGACACCAGGGGACACTAAAGAGAGACGCACACAGCTGGAGACCTGGGGACACTGAAGAGAGACGCACACAGATGGAGACCAGGGGACACTAAAGAGAGACACACACAGCTGGAGATCAGGGGATACTAAAGAGAGACGCGCACGGCTGGACACCAGGGGACACTAAAGAGAGACGCACACAGCTGGAGACCTGGGGACACTGAAGAGAGACGCACACAGATGGAGACCAGGGGACACTAAAGAGAGACGCACACAGCTGGAGACCTGGGGACACTGAAGAGAGACGCACACAGCTGGAGACCAGGGGACACTAAAGAGACGCGTACAGCTGGAGACCAGGGGACACTGAAGAGAGACGCACACAGCTGGAGACCAGGGGACACTAAAGAGAGACGCACACAGCTGGAGACCAGGGGACACTAAAGAGAGACGCACACAGCTGGAGACCAGGGGACACTAAAGAGAGACGCACACAGCTGGAGACCAGGGGACACTAAAGAGAGACGCACACAGCTGGAGACCAGGGGACACTAAAGAGAGACGCACACAGCTGGAGACCAGGGGACACTAAAGAGAGACGCACACAGCTGGAGACCAGGGGACACTGAAGAGAGACGCACACAGCTGGAGACCAGGGGACACTGAAGAGAGACGCACACAGCTGGAGACCAGGGGACACTAAAGAGAGACGCACACAGCTGGAGACCAGGGGACACTAAAGAGACGCGCACAGCTGGAGACCAGGGGACACTGAAGAGAGACGCACACTGCTGGAGACCAGGGGACACTAAAGAGAGACGCACACAGCTGGAGACCAGGGGACACTAAAAAGAGACACACACAGCTGGAGACCAGGGGACACTAAAGAGAGACACACACAGCTGGAGACCAGGGGACACTAAAGAGAGACGCACACAGCTGGAGACCAGGGGACACTAAAGAGAGACGCACACAGCTGGAGACCAGGGGACACTAAAGAGAGACGCACACAGCTGGAGACCAGGGGACACTAAAGAGAGACGCACACAGCTGGAGACCAGGGGACACTGAAGAGAGACGCACACAGCTGGAGACCAGGGGACACTGAAGAGAGACGCGCACAGCTGGAGACCAGGGGACACTAAAGAGAGACGCACACAGCTGGAGACCAGGGGACACTAAAGAGACGCGCACAGCTGGAGACCAGGGGACACTGAAGAGAGACGCACACAGCTGGAGACCAGGGGACACTAAAGAGAGACGCACACAGCTGGAGACCATGGGACACTAAAGAGAGACGCACACAGCTGGAGACCAGGGGACACTAAAGAGAGACGCGCACAGCTGGAGACCAGGGGACACTGAAGAGAGACGCACACAGCTGGAGACCAGGGGACACTAAAGAGAGACGCACACAGCTGGAGACCAGGGGACACTAAAGAGAGACGCACACAGCTGGAGACCAGGGGACACTGAAGAGAGACGCACACAGCTGGAGACCAGGGGACACTAAAGAGAGACGCGCACAGCTGGAAACCAGGGGACACTAAAGAGAGACGCGCACAGCTGGACACCAGGGGACACTAAAGAGAGACGCGCACAGCTGGAGACCAGGGGACACTAAAGAGACGCGCACAGCTGGAGACCAGGGGACACTGAAGAGAGACGCACACAGCTGGAGACCAGGGGACACTAAAGAGACGCGCACAGCTGGAGACCAGGGGACACTAAAGAGAGACGCGCACAGCTGGAGACCAGGGGACACTAAAGAGAGACGCGCACAGCTGGAGACCAGGGGACACTAAAGAGAGACGCACACAGCTGGAGACCAGGGGACACTAAAGAGAGACGCACACAGCTGGAGACCAGGGGACACTAAAGAGAGACGCACACAGCTGGAGACCATGGGACACTAAAGAGAGACGCACACAGCTGGAGACCAGGGGACACTAAAGAGAGACGCGCACAGCTGGAGACCAGGGGACACTGAAGAGAGACGCACACAGCTGGAGACCAGGGGACACTAAAGAGAGACGCACACAGCTGGAGACCAGGGGACACTAAAGAGAGACGCACACAGCTGGAGACCAGGGGACACTGAAGAGAGACGCACACAGCTGGAGACCAGGGGACACTAAAGAGAGACGCGCACAGCTGGAAACCAGGGGACACTAAAGAGAGACGCGCACAGCTGGACACCAGGGGACACTAAAGAGAGACGCGCACAGCTGGAGACCAGGGGACACTAAAGAGACGCGCACAGCTGGAGACCAGGGGACACTGAAGAGAGACGCACACAGCTGGAGACCAGGGGACACTAAAGAGACGCGCACAGCTGGAGACCAGGGGACACTAAAGAGAGACGCGCACAGCTGGAGACCAGGGGACACTAAAGAGAGACGCGCACAGCTGGAGACCAGGGGACACTAAAGAGAGACGCACACAGCTGGAGACCAGGGGACACTAAAGAGAGACGCGCACAGCTGGAGACCAGGGGACACTAAAGAGAGACGCACACAGCTGGAGACCAGGGGACACTAAAGAGAGACGCACACAGCTGGAGACCAGGGGACACTGAAGAGAGACGCACACAGCTGGAGACCAGGGGACACTAAAGAGACGCGCACAGCTGGAGACCAGGGGACACTAAAGAGAGACGCGCACAGCTGGTCTTAAGTGGTGGTACTTTTTGCCCCTTCCCTCTCAGGGAATAACCACACTACTGAATTTGAGTGATCAAACACTTCATGAGGTATTTGGTGACTCAGCACTGCTCCATGCACGCAGCGTCATTTGAATCTGAACAGAGCTAACCCTTTCCACAGAAAGCAGCATCTTCAACGGTGGTCTGGCAGACCTTCAGAAGAGTCCTGAAACTGTAGGTTTAATTTCAGCAGGAAAGCAGAAGAGGAACAGCACCTGTGTCTACCTGTGTGCCTTTACCTGTCTACCTGTGTGCCTTTACCTGTCTACCTGTGTGCCTTTACCTGTCTACCTGTGTGCCTTTACCTGTCTACCTGTGTGCCTTTACCTGTCTACCTGTGTGCCTTTACCTGTCTACCTGTGTGCCTTTACCTGTCTACCTGTGTGCCTTTACCTGTCTACCTGTGTGCCTTTACCTGTCTACCTGTGTGCCTTTACCTGTCTACCTGTGTGCCTTTACCTGTCTAACTGTGTGCCTTTACCTGTCTACCTGTGTGCCTTTACCTGTCTACCTGTGTGCCTTTACCTGTCTAACTGTGTGCCTTTACCTGTCTACCTGTGTGCCTTTACCTGTCTACCTGTGTGCCTTTACCTGTCTACCTGTGTGCCTTTACCTGTCTACCGTCAGAGGCAGGTATTGTACTTTATTCTTCATTTACAGTGGTATGCAAAAGTTTGGGCACCCCTCTGAGATTTCATGACAATTTGCTTTTCCTTTATAATAGAAGATCACAGCAACAACATTTGTTTTCCTACAAAGATGTAGACGTTTTAGTGTTTTCCAGACCAAAATTCTTAGGGTAGCATTACATAGTTTTATTATAATAAAATCAAATGCAAAAAATGGGATGTGCAAAAGTTTGGGCACCCTTATAAATAGCATTCATTTCAACACCTGTACGGATTTATAGCTGACAGGTTGCTGCACAAAATTGCTTTGATTAGCTCATTAGACCTTCAATTACAAAGACAGGTGGAACCAATCATGAAAAAGGCTATTTAACATAGGTAATAGCTGGCTGTGCCTGGCCTAGGTTCTTTCTTAGGGAGTGGCAAGATGGGGACCTCAAAACAACTCTCCACTGACCTGAAAGCTAAGATAATCCAACATTATAAATTAGGAGAAGGGTACAAAAAATTATCTGACAGGTTTAAACTGTCTGTCTCCACAGTCAGAAACGTAGTTGTGAAATGGAAGGCCACAGGAACAGTCCGTGTGAAGGAAAGATGTGGTAGGCCGACAAAAATAGGGGAAAGGCACAGGCGAAGGATGGTGAAAATGGTCACAGAGAAGCCACAGACCACCTCCAGAGAACTACAACAACATCTGGCTGCTGATGGTGTAGTTGTTCACCGTTCCACAATCCAGCGTACTTTGCACCAGGAAGAGCTCATTGGAAGGGTGATGTGCAAAAAGCCTTTCCTGAGTGTTAATCACAAGAAGAGTCGCATGAGGTATGCAAAAGCACATCTGGACAAGCCAGAAGCATTTTGGAACAAAATACTGTGGTCAGATGAGACCAAGATTGAGTTATTTGGTCATAACATGAACAGGTATGCATGGCGAAAAAAACACACTGCATTCAATGAAAAGAACTTGTTGCCCACTGTAAAATTTGGTGGAGGATCTATCATGTTATGGGGCTGTGTGGCTAGCACAGGTACTGGAAAACTTGTTAAAGTTGAGGGCCACATGAATTCCTTACAGTACCAGGAGATTCTTGACAAGAATGTTCTAGAGTCAGTCACAAAGTTGAAGCTACGCCAGGGTTGGATTTTTCAGCAGGACAATGATCCTAAGCACCGATCAAAATCCACCAAGGAATTCATGCAGAAGCACAGGTACAATGTTCTGGAATGGCCATCCCAGTCCCCAGACCTTAACATCATTGAAAATGTATGGATTTATTTGAAGAAGGCTGTCCATGCACGGAGGCCAAGAAACCTGACTGAACTGGAGACGTTTTGTGTGGAAGAATGGGCCAAAATACCACCTGCCAGGCTTAAGGGACTTGTCTGTGGCTACAGGAGGCGTCTACAGGCCGTTATTGCAGCAAAAGGAGGCAATACTAAATATTAATGGAATTATTTCTTAGGGGTGCCCAAATTTATGCACATGCCTATTTTTGTTTGAATGCACATAAACATGTTTCTGTTTGACCAATAAAAGTTATTTCACTACTGAGATGTTTCTGTTACCATAAGGTATAACATATGTTAAAATGAAGTTGCTGCTTCAAAAGCTCAGCAAGTGACAAACTGATGCAGTGGTTTTCCTAAGGGGTGCCCAAACTTTTGCATACCACTGTATGTGAAGACACCGTGTCCTGCTCTCAGTGTCTCAGTGTCTCCAGCTGGCTGAACTACAGTAATACACAACAACAACAATAATGATATACTGTATGTGGATTACCTGCAGCGTCCTGCATGGCACTGCGGGGGGGGGCGGAGTCCGGTTCCCCGTCCGAGCTCTCAGGTCTGGCCCCCCGGGTCAGCAGAGAGGTGCTGGTCAGAGAGCTCCGGGCCCTCAGCAGCGCACTGAGCGTGCTCAGACTGCTGATGAACGGTGGCAGGTAAGGCAAAGCGGGGTCCCCCCCCCCAGGGACTGCCACGCCCCCCCGCCCACTCAGCCAAACCCGCACCTCCTCCTGTGACTCCAGGAACATGAGGGAGGGGTCGAACTGCAGCGCCCCCGGGGCCACGCCCTTATAAGGAAGGAAGTGGTTAGGGAGGGGCTTACAGGTGGGCGGGGCAGGCAAAGGGCGGGGGGAGTTAATGCTGGGGGGTCGAGGTGCTCTTGGTACTACCGCCAGCTGCAGGCCAGGGGGCGGGGCCTGTATGAGCTGCAGGCCGGGGGGCCGGGCCTGTATGAGCTGCAGGCCGGGGGGCCGGGCCTGTATGAGCTGCAGGCCGGGGGGCCGGGCCTGTATGAGCTGCAAGCCGGGGGGCCGGGCCTGTATGAGCCTCAGGCCGGGGGGCCGGGCCTGTATGAGCTGCAGGCCGGGGGGCCGGGCCTGTATGAGCTGCAGGCCGGGGGGCAGTGTCGCTGATAGCTGCGCAGCCTGTGCTGGATGGGTTGGTCCACCGGGGGTCAAACCCAAAATTGTCTGACCCGAATGCAGATGGAGGGGGAGGGGGGGGACCGGCAGGGCCTGAACCACTTCCTGTTTAGACGAGCGGGAGCGCTTCTTATGAGGAGAAGAAGAAGCACTCCTCTTCCTCCTGGCTTCATCCTGAAACAGAGACAGAGGTTAGAGAGGGGGCGGAGTCAGAGACGAAGGGTCAGAGAGGAGCGAGTACAAAATGTATTGAGTCACCTTGGCCCTAGTTTCCTCCTGCAGAGCGAGGGCCCTCTGCGTCAGGTTTCTCACCCTCTTCCCTCTCGGAGGGGTCACACCTGGTTTCACTGAGCAGGGGGGGAGGATAAAGGACGTGTAGGCATGATCGATGGGGGTGGGAGGTAGAGGACAGGGAGAAGAGTGCTCATTGGTTGGTGTGGAGGGGGGCGGAGCCGCTTCCTGTCCGTCTTCAGACTGAAAGAAGGAAAAACAGACTGACGACATCATGACAGGACTCGAGGGTTGGCTGAGGCTGACCTTGGACCAGCTCCTGGTTATACTATATCAATTGATGTAGCCCCCCCCCTTTCCCTCTTCATAGAACTCTGAATTTGGAGAATTATAGATTTTAAGAAAAAAAACCTGAAATTTGCAATTTTTGGAGAATTTGAAGTAAAAAAATTTCAGATTTAGAGAAAAAGTCTAAATGTGCAATTTTGTGAATCGAAGGCAGAATGTTTATATTTTCTGAACAAATTCAGTTTTTAAGATTTTGAGAAAAAAGTCAGAATTTTGAGATATTTTCAACAGTTGGAATTTCAGTGTTCAGAAAATATTGAGACTTTTAAAATGAAGCTTTCTGAAGACCTTTAGGTTACCTCCTGCTGAGCTCCAGTCTTCTGACTCCCTCCTGCTGTCTTCACACACTCACCGCTGCCAACAGTGGGGGGGGAGGGAGCTGGGCAGGGGGGAGAATCTGCAGCTTGTCCTAGGAGAGAGGCGGGGCAGGATGTGGCGTTCAGGGGCAGCGGAAGCACAGAGAAAAGAGGTAAGGGGGAGTTCAGACTGCAGGGGGGCCGGATGGAGGCAGCACGAGGAGGCATCGTAAGGAGAACCCAGGGGGGAGTTTGTGTGTTGGGGGGGCGATGTCCCTGCAAGATCAGTTTCTGCTGCAGCTCCAGCTCCTGCTGCTCCTCCTTGATGCTCCTCAACTGCTGCAGCATCGCGGACACCGAGAGGGGGCGGGAGGCCAGCGACACCACCCCACTGCTCCTCTGCTGGATCACCTCCCTGCAGCCGGCGGCATCCACGCTCATCACCTGCAGGAGGAGCAAGAAGAGGGGGGAGGAGGGGATGCGGCACCTCCTCAGGCTCTGGGCGGTGCAGCTCCTCTGAGGCAGCAGGAGGTGCCCGACCCACGGAGACACCGCCGCCTGCAGCTCAGCACTTAGCCTCAGGGCTGGGGGTCCGGCCTGCAGGAGGAGCTGGGCTCTTAACTGGTCCTCCGACACCATCATCAAGGAGGAGCCGCGGCGCTCTGCAGGGCGGGGGCCCAACCATGAGGAGGTGCAGCCCCGCCCCAACAGCGTGGAGCGGAACAGCGGGCAGGGGGAAACTCCGGGTGGGGGAGGGTCCACCGGG
Organism: Eleginops maclovinus; assembly: GCF_036324505.1. Taxonomy (NCBI): domain Eukaryota; kingdom Metazoa; phylum Chordata; class Actinopteri; order Perciformes; family Eleginopidae; genus Eleginops; species Eleginops maclovinus. Next base: position 29,485,811 of record NC_086360.1, read on the forward strand.
AAAAACTTGAGGGAGGAGGCGCAAGCTTTATCTACTGGGATCCACTCCTGCATGGGTGGGGGGTTGAACTCCTCCTCCTCTTCCTCAAACCGCAACACCAACTCCTGCTGCTTCTTCTTCACCACCTCCTCCTCTTCATCACTGTCCTTGTACGGCACCTCCATCGCCTCCTCCTCACTGCTCTCCTCTTTCAGCTCTTCCTCCTGCTTCACTTTCACCCACCGCTTCCTTCTTCTTTTCCTGGTCGGCGCCCCCTTCTCCTTCTGTGTCAGCGCGCCTCCTCTGCGGCTCCTGCTCCCTCCCTGTGGACACAATGTGGTTTAAACTACAGAGGGTCGGCCATGTTGGAAAGGGTCACAGGAAGTGCCTTTGGCAGACAGACAGGAAGTACCTTCGGCAGAGAGACAGGTGCCGCTCTGCTCAACTTCCTCCACTCCCTCATACACTGAGCGTCGTTCCGCTGAGGGATCTCTGCTGCAATCCTTGCCCAGCGCCCTGACACACACACACACACACACACACACACACACACACACACACACACACACACACACACACACACACACACACACACACACACACACACACACACACACACACACACACACACACACACACACACACACACACACACACACACACACACACACACACACACACACACACACACACACACACACGTATGTCAGCTGGCCGGCTCTGTTGGGATTGGTCAATCTGCTCAGATATGTCCCGCCCCTTAGCCTATCACGTACAATATGGTAGAGTGCTAGCCAATGGGGGCGCGAGTGTTCCATAGTGATATCACCGTGTCCCAGGGTTTAATGACATCACTGATGTCAGCATGTACACTTCAAATACCATGAGCACTACATCACCCTTGAGGCACAGCACCAATGCTTGCTGACGTGTGTGTGTGTGTGTGTGTCTCACCGACTCCATGTTTGTGCACCAGCATCAGCAGCAGACCTTTCTCCTTTTGGTCAAACACTCCTTTCTTCACCTCCGCCTTCAGACAGTCATGGTACCTACGCACACGCACACGCACACACACACACACACACACACACACACACACACACACACACACACACACACACACACACACAGTTCACTTCCTGTCTGAGTGCTACATTGCTGTGTCTCAGTTAGCATCACTCTGTTCATACATCTGCTGTTTGAGTGTGTTGTGGTTGCTTCATAGCTGGCACACACTGCACACACTGCACACACTGCACACACTGTGTACGGCATGCAGAGTACGGAGAGAGGATCTGCCTCCAACCTGTCTCTGCAGCTGGAGTCGGTGCGTCCAGGAACCTCCAGCCGGATCTTCCACCAGTCTTTCTCCCCGTGACGGGACACGGCGTCCAGCAACAGCTGGGGGGGGGGGGGAATGAAAACCAATTACCTTAGTTATTATTTCTATGTATTGTTATCAGAGAGGAAAACTTTGAGGAAGAGGTGCACCTCCTGCACAGCAGGGGACAGCTGTTCTGGTCCCAACAGGAAGTCCCGTTTCTCTCCTCCAGTAAAGCTTCATAAAACTACAGACGTCTTCTTGCTATTGGGTAACTTCCAGCAGTACATCTGGAACCCACCTTATCCTCCTCTTTGGTCCAGAAGCCTTTCTTCAGGCTCGGGTCCAAAACCTGGTTCCATCTGTAGTTCAGCTGAGTCGGGTCACGGCCTTCCATGAAGTAACTCACTGAGAGACAGTCGGGTGGAAGGATATACAGGTGGAGAGATAGACAGGTGGAGAGATAGACGGGTGGAGGGATAGACAGGTGGAGAGATAGATGGGTGGAGGGATAGACGGGTGGAGGAATAGACCGGTGTTACAGTGTGATGTCACAGTGTGGTATCACGGCGTAGTGTCACAGTGTGATGTCACGGCGTACTGTCACAGTGTGAGGTCACAGTGAGTGTGATGTCACGGTGTAGTGTCACAGTGTGATGTCACAGTGTGATGTCACGGTGTGGTGTAACAGTGTGATGTCACAGTGTGATGTCATGATGTAGTGTAACAGTGTGGTATCACGGCGTAGTGTCACAGTGTGATATCACGGCGTAGTGTCACAGTGTGATGTCATGGTGTGATGTCATGATGTAGTGTAACAGTGTGGTATCACGGCGTAGTGTCACAGTGTGATATCACGGCGTAGTGTCACAGTGTGATGTCACAGTGTGATGTCACGGTGTGGTGTAACAGTGTGGTATCACGGTGTGGTGTAACAGTGTGATGTCACAGTGTGATGTCACGGTGTAGTGTAACAGTGTGGTATCACGGCGTAGTGTCACAGTGTGATATCACGGTGTAGTGTCACAGTGTGATGTCACAGTGTGATGTCACGGTGTGGTGTAACAGTGTGGTATCACGGTGTGGTGTCACAGTGTGATGTCACAGTGTGATGTCACAGTGTGATGTCACGGCGTAGTGTCACAGTGTGATGTCACAGTGTGATGTCACAGTGTGATGTCACAGTGTGATGTCACGGCGTAGTGTCACAGTGTGATGTCACAGTGTGATGTCACGGCGTAGTGTCACAGTGTGATGTCACAGTGTGATGTCACGGCGTAGTGTCACAGTGTGATGTCATGGTGTAGTGTCACAGTGTGATGTCACAGTGAGTGTGATGTCACGGCGTAGTGTCACAGTGTGATGTCACAGTGTGATGTCACAGTGTGATATCATGGCGTAGTGTCACGGCGTAGAGTCACAGTGTGATGTCACGGCGTAGTGTCACAGTGTGATGTCACAGTGAGTGTGATGTCACGGTGTGGTGTTACAGTGTGATGTCACAGTGTAATGTCACAGTGTGATGTCACGGCGTAGTGTCACAGTGTGATGTCACAGTGAGTGTGATGTCACAGTGTGATGTCACAGTGTGATGTCATGGTGTGATGTCACGGCGTAGTGTCACAGTGTGATGTCATGGTGTAGTGTCACAGTGTGATGTCATGGTGTAGTGTCACAGTGTGATGTCATGGTGTAGTGTCACAGTGTGATGTCATGGTGTGATGTCACGGCGTAGTGTAACAGTGTGGTATCACGGCGTAGTGTCACAGTGTGATGTCACAGTGTGATGTCATGGTGTAGTGTAACAGTGTGGTATCATGGCGTAGTGTCACAGTGTGATGTCACGGCGTAGTGTCACAGTGTGATGTCACAGTGTGATGTCACAGTGTGATGTCATGGTGTAGTGTCACAGTGTGATGTCACAGTGTGATGTCATGGTGTAGTGTAACAGTGTGGTATCACGGTGTAGTGTCACAGTGTGATGTCACGGCGTAGTGTCACAGTGTGATGTCACAGTGTGATGTCACAGTGTGATGTCATGGTGTAGTGTAACAGTGTGATGTCACAGTGAGTGTGATGTCATGGTGTAGTGTAACAGTGTGATGTCACAGTGTGATGTCACGGCGTAGTGTCACAGTGTGATGTCACAGTGTGATGTCACAGTGTGATGTCATGGTGTAGTGTAACAGTGTGATGTCACAGTGAGTGTGATGTCACGGTGTGGTGTTACAGTGTGATGTCACAGTGTAATGTCACAGTGTGGTATCACGGCGTAGTGTCACAGTGTGATGTCACGGCGTAGTGTAACAGTGTGATGCCACAGTGTGATGTCACGGTGTGGTGTTACAGTGTGATGTCACAGTGTGGTGTCAGTGTGGTGTCAAAGTGTAGTGTAACAGTGTGATGCCACAGTGTGATGTCACGGTGTGGTGTCAAAATGTAGCGTCACAGTGTGGTGTCAGTGTGGTACCACGGCGTAGTGTCACAGTGTGATGTCACGGTGTGGTGTTACAGTGTGATGTCACGGTGTAGTGTCACAGTGTGGTGTCACAGTGTGATGTCACAGTGTGATGTCATGGTGTAGTGCAGTGATTCTTAAACTAGGGGTCGCGACCCCAAACGGGGTCGGCAAAAACTTCCGTGGGGTCGCAAAATTATTTGTTACTTCAGTCGGAAATTAGCTGTTATAACACCTGGTGAAACAACGAAAAATAAAACGTCAATACAATGAAAATCTGCCTTTTTCTCATTCCTACACGCTGTTAAGAGGGAGAGAGAGAGAGAAAAAAAAAGTTGCCCAGCTTTAAATGGCGTTTCGAATCGTTTATTGGTCCTATGATAGAAACAATGTAACAATCTGCGCCCACTGTTCAAACTCAATTTCTTCCCGGTTTTTTTACAATACGTCATAGTTAACTCGCCACGTTACTAGCCACGTTTGTGATACTAGCCACTTTTTTAGCCACTAGCCTAGTTATAACTTTCATCAAAAATGGACAGGTGGCTGCTAAAAAACAATGATTTGAGCTCAGAAGTGCCATCTACCTCCAGTTGTGCACCTACTCCTCCGCGATCCTCAGATGGGACAAGTTTGGCCGGTGGTGAGAATAAAAAAGACCCACCAACGAGGCGTCGCCGATACCTGAAAGAATTTCTTAAATATGGATTCACGTGCCAGGTAAAACATGAGCTCGACCACCCACAGTGTGTTATTTGCGGCGATGTTCTGGCACATGAAAGTTTAAAGCCCACAAAAATGAGACGACATCTCGAAAGCCGACATCCAGATGATGCTCAGAAACCCATGACATTTTTTTTACGAAAAGAAGCTGCGCTGCATGGGCAAAAGACCGTTGTGCATAGCCAAGCTACTGTGCCCACCAAAGCCTTGGCAGCGTCATACAAAGTGGCCCACCTTGTAGCCAAAGCACAAAAGCCACACACAATTGCTGAAAGCCTCATCCTTCCTGCAGCAATTGCGATGACCACAGCAATGCATGGTGAAAAGATCGCAAGTGTGCTTAAAACAGATTCCCCTCTCCAATGATACCATGTCCAAACGCATTAACGACATCGCTAATGATATGAAATGCCAGCTCATCGAGAGAGTGAAAAACAGCCGGTTTTCTTTGCAGTTAGACGAGTCTACTGACTTGACTAATGTAGCCCATTTAATGGTTTTCATTCGCTACAGTCATGACGGGAAACTGCATGAGGACATGCTGTGCTGCTCTCCGATGGAAGGAAGATGTACTGGTGGAGACATTTTTAACTGTCTTAATGGTTGGATGGAGGAGACAGGCCTGGATTGGGATAAATGCATAAGCATATGCACTGACGGTGCCGGGGCTATGATGGGAAAAACACAAAGGGCTGAAAGCCAAGGTCCTTAGCGTTGCACCACATGTCAAGTTCACACACTGCATTATCCATAGGGAGGCCCTGGCATCCAAGACACTTGAACCCGAGCTTAACAATGTTCTTCAAACAGCAATCCAAATAGTGAATTCGATCAAATCGCGCCCTTTAAATTCACGACTCTTCGCCCTTCTCTGCCAGGAAATGGGGTCTGCACATGAATCCCTTCTTTTTCATTCAGAGGTAAGGTGGCTTTCACGGGGCAAAGTTCTTACACGCCTGTTCGAGTTGCGAAGCGAGGTGCGCACCTTCCTCTCAGACGTGCATTCCCCTCTTGCAGACCATCTCACTGACTCGAGATGGTTATCACGTCTTGCATACCTGGCGTGCATATTTGACAAATTAAATAGTCTCAACCTGTCACTACAAGGCCCCAGCACAAACATCCTGACCCTCTCAGACAAAGTGAATGCTTTCACAAAAAAATTGCAGCGTTGGGCAGCCCGTGCAGAGAGTGGGGACTTTGAAATGTTCTCGGAGCTGCACGACTTTTTGGAGAGTGACATGAATGCCAATTCATTGAAAGAGTCAATAACCTGTCATCTTCGTAGTCTCCTCGACAAATTCAATAAGTATTTCCTCACGGAGAATGTAGAGCCTTTTGACTGGGTACGACAACCATTCACCAACTGCTCCTCAAACAACCTGCCATCTGAGCTCGAGGATGCGCTGATTGAGCTGTCCAGCGACCGCACATTGCAGGCGTCGTTTGCCTCAAAAACTCTAGATGAATTCTGGCTGTCAGTTGTGCAGGAATACCCCGGGTTGTCCAAGGCTGCCATGGACATCCTCACGCCGTTTGGATCAACCTATCTGTGCGAAAAGACATTTTCGTCCCTGGCCTACATAAAGAACAAATACAGATGTCGTCTCAACAGCATGGAGGAGAATCTTCGTGTTGCTGTGAGCAGCATCGATCCCCGAATTGACCTGCTATGCTCGCGGAAGCAGGCCCATCCTTCTCATTGACATGGCGTCCGTATAAGAGGAAGTGAGATCGTTCCAATCATACACACTCTCTGTTGACTCTTGACTCCCGTTTGATTTGGACATTTGTTTCATTGCTTTGTTTGTTCCAGTTCTTGTTTGCGTTAATAAATTGTTGCCGCCCAGGCCTTTTCTTACACATTGCCTATTTGTTTTTGCTTGATTGACAGTCGTTACCATGGGTTTGCAATGCATAACGTTGTCCTGGCAACGCGATTTACAGCCCGCCCCCAAACAACCAAACTGCAGATGGCATTGCTGTTTCTTTCAAAATGTATGACTATCACTCAAATCATTGGAGACGCAAACTCGTAAATTAATTCACACAAAATCGTTCCTTTTCCATAAAATAATCGTCATACATTGTTAATTTGTTTGGATTGGAACAAAAAATCGGTTGCTACGGAAACGTGACGTCACACTTACACACTTTTGGGAAAGTGGGGTCACCAAACCTCTCCAGTTTTTTTTGTGGGGTCGTCAGACAAAAAGTTTAAGAACCACTGGTGTAGTGTAACAGTGTGATGTCACAGTGAGTGTGATGTCACGGTGTGGTGTTACAGTGTGATGTCACAGTGTGATGTCACGGTGTGGTGTTACAGTGTGATGTCACAGTGTGGTGTCAGTGTGGTGTCAAAGTGTAGTGTCACAGTGTGATGTTACAGTGTGATGTCACAGTGTAATGTCACAGTGTGGTATCACGGCGTAGTGTTACAGTGTGATGTCACGGCGTAGTGTCACAGTGTGATGTCACAGTGTGATGTCATGGTGTAGTGTAACAGTGTGATGTCACAGTGAGTGTGACGTCACGGTGTGGTGTTACAGTGTGATGTCACAGTGTGATGTCACGGTGTGGTGTTACAGTGTGATGTCACAGTGTAGTGTCAGTGTGGTATCACGGCGTAGTGTCACAGTGTGATGTCACGGCGTAGTGTCACAGTGTGATGTCACGGTGTGGTGTTACAGTGTGATGTCACGGTGTAGTGTCACAGTGTGATGTCACTGTGTAGTGTTACAGTGTGATGTCATTACTCTGGGTGTAGGGGATGAAGTTTCCGATCCTCATCTTGTCCACGAGTTCTCTGAGCTGAGCGTCTTCTGTCGGCGTCCAGCCGCCTCGCTTGAACGAGACCGAGACGAACCGCTGAAAGGTCTGGAGACACAGGAAGGCCGTCCTCCCCGTCTGAAAGACAGACAAGTAGAGACAGTCAGACAGACAGACAGGTAGGGACAGACATGTTGGACACCTCCTCACCCCCAGCTCTGCAGCGATGCTCTCCCAGTGTCTCTCCTCATGTCTCCTGCTGACCTCCCTCAGTTGCTGCACCTCGTCCTTGCTCCAAGGAGCCTTACTGACCGACGGGTGCAGGAAGTTCTGCCAGAAGCATCGGATGTCCTCCGAGTCCCTCGTCCCTTCAAACTGAGGAGGGGAGGACAGTAATAATAAGGAGGTGTCAGGGATGGGGTCTCTACCATCAGGGGTGTGATTGGTTGATTTTCCAACTTACATCAATGTTGGAGATTTTCTGCCAATCATGTTCATCATATCGATCACCAATCAGCTCCTCCTCCTTCTTCCCTCTGACCAATCAGAAACAGGATCAAATTACACTCAGCTCACAAACACACACAGGCAGACTCACACGCACAGGCACACACACTCACCTGAGCAGGTCGATCTCCCTCTCCAGACTGTCTATCTGCTCTCTGAGTGGCTGCCTGTCTGTCTCTGCTGCTGAGGACAGCTTCTGGCTCAGGTAGTCCACCCTGAGAGACACACAGGTTCATATATCACATTATTACATGCTCACACTTACATTACAGTATCACGAGGCCCCCAGATCTACACAGTAAGCAGTAATAATATAATAACAGTAATTATCCATCCATCCATCTTCTCCCGCCTCTCCGTCAGGGTCTCGGAGGTAACAGCTCCAGCAGAGAGCCCCAAGCTTCTCTTTCCCTGGCCACATCAACCAGCTCTGACTGGGGGATTCAAAGGCGCTCCCAGGCCAGCGAAGAGATATAACCCCTCCACCTGGTCCGAGGTCTACCCCTCGGTCTCTTCCCAGCTGGACGTGCCTGGAATACCTCCGTAGGGAGGCGCCGAGGTGGCATCCTCACTAGGTGCCCGAACCACCTCAACTGGCTCCTTTCAACGCGAAGGAGCAGCGGTTCTACTCCGAGTCCCTCCCGGATGACTGAACTTACCTTATCCCTAAGGGAGATGCCAGCCACCCTGCGGAGAAATCCCATTTCGGCCGCTTGTATCCGCGATCTCGTTCTTTCGGTCCTGACCCATCCTTCATGACCATAGGTGAGGGTAGGAATGAAGATGGCCCGGTAGACAGAGAGATTTGCCTTCTGGCTCAGCTCTCTTTTCCTCACAACGGTGCGGTAAAGCGACTGCAGTACCGCTCCCGCTGCTCCGATTCTCCGGCCCATCTCACGCTCCATTGTTCCCTCACTCGAGAACAAGACCCCGAGATACTTGAACTCCTTCACTTGGGGTGAGGCTTCATTCCCTACCTGGAGTGGACAGTCCATCGGTTTCCTGCTGAGAACCATGGCCTTAGATTTGGAGGTGCTGATCCTCATCCCAGCCGCTTCACACTCGGCCGCAAACCGATCCAGTGAGTGCTGAAGGTCACAGACCAATGAAGCCATTAGGACCACATCATCTGCAAACAGCAGTGGTGCAATCCTTAGCCCACCGAACTGCAGACCCCCTCCCCCACGACTACGCCTCGAAATCCTGTCCATGAATATCACAAACAGGATTGGTGACAAAGCGCAGCCCTGGCGGAGGCCAACCCTCACCAGAAATCGGTCCGACGTGCTGCCGAGGACCCGGACACAGCTCTCGCTTTGGGAGTACAGAGATTGGATGGCCCTGAGTAGAGACCCCATACTCCCGCAGCACCTCCCACAGTATCTCCCTGGGAACCCGGTCATACGCCTTCTCCAAATCCACAAAGCACATGTAGACCGGATGAGCGTACTCCCAGGCCCCCTCCAGGATCCTTGCAAGAGTGAAAAGCTAGTCCGTCGTTCCAGGACCAGGACGAAAACCGCATTGTTCCTCTTCAATCTGAGGTTCGACAATCGGCCGGACCCTCCTTTCCAGCACCTTAGAGTGCACTTTCCCGGGGAGGCTGAGTAATGTGATGCCTCTGTAATTGGCACACACCCTCTGACCCCCCTTTTTATAAAGGTGAACCACCACCCCGGTCTGCCACTCCTTCGGTACTGTTTCCGCCTTCTACGCAATGTTGATGAGACGTGTCAACCATGACAGTCCCTCAACACCCAGAGCCTTCAGCATTTCTGGGCGGATCTCATCCACCCCCGGGGCTTTGCCACTGTGGAGCTGTTTAACTACTTCAGTGACTTCCCCCCGTGGGATTGGAGTTGATCCCCCTTCATACTCCAGCTACGCCTCTAACATAGAGGGCAGAGTTGTCGGGTTCAGGAGTTCCTCAAAGTGTTCCTTCCACCGCCCTAACACACTATCAGTTGAGGTCAACAGCGTCCCATCCTTACTGTACACAGCTTGGATGGTTCCCTGCTTCCCCCTCCTGAGGTGTCGGAAGGTTTTCCAGAACAACTTTGGTGCCGACCGAGAGTCCTTCTCCATGGCTTCTCTGAACTTCTCCCACACCCGCTGCTTTGCCTCGGCCACGGCTGAGGCTGCTGCCCTTCGGGCCCGTCGATACCTTGCAACTGCGTCAGGAGTACCCAGGGATAACATATCCCGGAAGGCCTCCTTCTTCAGTCGGACGGCTTCCCTGACCCCCGGTGTCCACCAGGAGGTTCAAGAGTTACCGCCCCTTGAGGCACCTAAGACCTTGAGACCACAGCTCCCCGCCGCAGCTTCGGCAATGGAGGCTTTGAACACCGCCCACTCTGGTTCAATGTCCTCAGCCTCCACAGGGATGCCTGAAAAGCTTCGCCGGAGGTGTGAGTTGAAGGCCTCCTGGACTTGGGATTCCTCCAGACGTTCCCAGTTCACCAGCACTACACGTTTGGGCTTACCAGGTTTGTCCAGAGGCTTCCCCCCGCCACTCGACTCAACTCACCACCAGATGGTGATCAGTTGACAACTCCGCCCCTCTCTTCACCCGAGTGTCCAAACATGCGGCCTCAGGTCCGATGATACGATAACAAAATCGATCATGGACCTTCTGCCTAGGGTGCTCTGGTACCACGTACACTTATGAGCATCCTTATGTTCGAACATGGTGTTTGTTACGGCCAATCCATGACGAGCACAGAAGTCCAGTAACAAACCACCACTCCGGTTCAGATCAGGGGGGCCGTTCCTCCCAATCACGCCCCTCCAAGTGTCTCCATCATTGCCCACGTGTGCGTTGAAGTCTCCCAGCAAGACTAAGGTGTCCCCTTCAGGAGCCCCATACAGGACTTCTTTCAGGGTCTCCAAGAAGGCCGAATACTCTGAACTACTGTTTGGTGCATAAGCACACACAACAGTCAGAGTTCCCCCCCCCCATAACCCGCAGGCGACCCTCTCCTCCACTGGGGTAAACTCTAACAAAGCGGCACTCAACCGGGGGCTTGTGAGTATCCCCACACCCGCTCGGCGCCTCACACCTTGGGCAACTCCGGAGAAGAATAGAGTCCAACCCCTATCCAGAAGTAAGGTTCCAGAGCCGACGCTGTGCGTAGAGGTGAGCCCCACCAGATCCAACTGGTAACGCTCCACCTCCCGCACAAGCTCCGGCTCCTTCCCCCCCAGAGAGGTGACATTCCACATCCCCAAAGCCAGCTTCTGCTGCCCGGGTCTGGTCCGTCGAGACCCTCTGCTTTCACTGCCACCCTTCTGGCAGTGCACCCGACCCCATCGCTGTTTCCAGTAGGTGGTGGTCCCGCGGGACGGGGAAGCGGAGGCAGTAATAATATAATAACAGTAATAAGGTGTTACTTGGAGAGTTTGGGTTGGATGAGTTTCCTCAGACTGTCTCTGGAAACTGAGTGGATCAACAGGGTCTTCTGCCAGCTCTCCCCTGGAGAGACAGACAGATGAGAGACAGACAGGTGAGAGACGGACAGGTAGCGACAGACAGGGAGACGGACAGGTAGAGGCAGACATGTAGAGACAGACAGGTGAGAGACAGGTTTTATTCAGTGTTTGTAATGTTTGCCGAGATCGATAAAGTTTTGTGTTTGGCCTCACATCGTCTGATCTTCAGTTGCTTGTCGTCCAGACAGCCACTCATCCTGCTGGCCTTATCTCTCGCCTCCTGATTGGCTGGAGGACCCTGCAGAGGCACAGAAGCAGCGTGATGTCACAGTGTATGTATTTTGCTGCTGTTACTAAAAAAATCTCCCAGTTTGGGATGAATACAGTATTTCTGATTCTGGTGATCACACTTCTGTCCGTCCTACCAGGCCTGTCAGCTTGTCCTTGAAGTATGGTTTGAGGAAGCGGCCGAGGTACATGCTGATCGACTGCTGGCAGGAGGAGGAGGCGGGTGGTTCCCGAGGACGCTCTCTGATTGGTCCAGACAGCTGAGACACAAGCTCTGTCTACAGGAAGGAAAATATAATAATCACAATGAACTTTATATAAAGACAAACAACTTCAAAAACAATGACAACAATAATAATAATAATAATAATAACAACATCAATAACAACATCAATAACATCAATAACATCAATAACAACAACAATAACAACATCAATAACAACATCAATAACATCAATAACAACAACAATAACAACAACAATAACAACATCAATAACATCAATAACAACATCAATAACATCAATAACAACAAAAACAACAACAATAACAACATCAATAATAACATCAATAACAACAACAATAACAACATCAAAAACATCAATAACAACATCAATAACATCAATAACAACAATAACAACAACAATAACAACATCAATAACATCAATAACAACATCAATAACATCAATAACAACAAAAACAACAACAATAACAACAAAAACAACATCAATAACAACATCAATAACAACAATAACAACATCAATAACATCAATAACAACAAAAACAACAACAATAACAACATCAATAACATCAATAATAACATCAATAACAACATCAATAACAACAAAAACAATAATAATAACAACATCAATAACAACAATAATAACAGCAAAAACAACAACAATAACAACAACAATAACAACATCAATAACAACATCAATAACATCAATAATAACATCAATAACAACATCAATAATAACATCAATAACAACAAAAACAATAATAATAACAACATCAATAACAACAATAATAACAACAAAAACAACAACAATAACAATAATAACAACAAAAACAACAACAATAACATCAATAACATCAATAATAACATCAATAATAACAAATAATAACAACAATAATAATATCAACAAAAACAACAACAATAACATCAATAATAACAACAATAATAACATCAATAATATCAACAAAAACAACAATAATAATAACAACTAATAACATCAATAACAACAAAAACAATAATAATAACAACATCAATAACAACAATAATAACAACAAAAACAACAACAATAATAACATCAATAACAACAAAAACAATAATAATAACAACATCAATAACAACAATAATAACAACAAAAACAACAACAACAATAACAATAATAACAACAAAAACAACAACAAAAACAACAATAATAATAATAGGACCTGCTGTCTGTGGTTGTGAGTCAGCAGGTCCTCCAGCTGCTGCAGGGTCTCCTGAAGGATGTGCTGATAAACCAGGTTCATCTGGAGACATCCTTCTGGGGAGGGGGGGACACCCAGCTCACTCTAAGGGGACAGATAGGTCATTCTGAGGGGGGGGGACAGGTCATTCTGAGGGGGGGGCAGAGAGACTACTGACCTCCTCACTGCTGCCGTCGTCTGCATCTGAAACTACAGGAGAGACACCATCAGACAGACAGACAGACAGACAGACGGACAGACGGACAGACAGGCGGACAGGTACCTGTCTCACAGGCTGGACTCTGGGCTCCCAGCGCGCTCTCCAGGTTCTGGATCTCCTTCTGTATTTTTTCTCTCTCAGCCAACAGACCTGCTGTAGACTGACAACAAAAACAACAATTCAAATAATAACTTATGTCAGTGGCGGGCCGTGCATTTCACACCTAGGCCTTCAGTGATGTCCTACACAGTCCTCGTGTCCTCCATCGTGTCCCCTAAATGAAAGTTCCTGTTTACCCAAAAACAGGACACAATCAATCAGTCTTTCAATATTTCCCTATTTCTGTTCACCCTTTCGTTGTGGAGCTCCGTTTCCCTGCGCACTTGTTCGTTGAGCTGTAGATCCACTCGGGTGTCCCCAAAGGTTTTCAAAAGCACCAGTGCTTCCAAGTGCCCAGCTGTGCTTTGGTGTCTCGTTGCTGCCTTGGTTAGACAACTCAAGTTTGCAAATTTAGTGTGGCTCCAAACACCAAATCGATCAGTTGCAAATACCAGGCATTCCCGGCAGTACAATTTGCAGTGCCTCTCGGAGGCTGTGAGCCAGGGGTACCGCTCGTAGTTTCCCTGCTGTGCTAGGCTCGCTAGCGTTGGAGTTGGTCGTTCCCTTTTCAAGATGTGTAGCTTTACTTGAAAAGTTTGTTTTGAAAATGGCGTTGTAATTATATCTTCGACCAAATTGATCTCTTCTCCTCCTTCAGCCATTGTGGGTTGAAAAAAATAGCTTGTAGAAATCTACACAAATTAGCTCGCTCAAGTTCTAGTTCTGTTTGCTAGCTTTGCCCATAGACTGTATGGCTCTACCTACTGCCTAGCTCTGCCTCTCAATAGTGCGTATCCAATCAGAAGATGTGCACGTGCTAACGTTAGCGTACGCCTGCTAGCTGGCCCGTTGTCGCCACCTCGAAATCTGATTGGTTAACGCCACAGTTTTGTTTGCGTTCACTTTAAGCTACAGCCGCCCGCACTGTTGATTCTGAAGGCCTAAGGGCAGATTTCTTTGACCCTAGCAACACATTATGGCTGAAATATGATTGGATAAAAGCTCTAACATAAAGGCCAGCCCTCCAAATCTCGTTCTGAGGCTGGAAGCAGCGCAGCCAAGACGAACGCTATAAAATGAAGAGAATAGACTATGGGGAATAATTCAATACGTATTTGTGGAAAAAATATATCAAAATTTAATTTATATTCTGATGATGTTTAGGCCAGCAGAGAAGGCCTTGCTGGCCCTGACGGCCCACCACTGTGTGGACCCATCCATCAGAGTGGACCCCACCCCCACATGAGGCCCACCACTGACTTATGTAAAAATAAAATAACAGTTGTGTGTTACCTGTCTCGCCTCCTCCTCTGAGTCCTCTGCCTCCGATTCATCTGAGCAGAGAGACACATGAAAGATGTTAGACAGACAGACAGACAGCTGTCAGACAGACAGACAGACAGACAGACAGACAGACAGACAGGTACCTGTCTCACTGCTCAGCAGCTGCAGTTCAGCATTGGTTGCAGACAGACTCTGTTCCAGCTCCTCCACCTGCCGTTGGATCCTGTCTCTCTCTGCTGACAGGGAGACAGACATGTCTACACACACACACACACACACACACACACACACACACACACACACATATATATACAGACATTAGTATAGCAGCACATGATGAACTGATGATGAGTCCCAGTGTGTTGATGCATAGCTGTCTTCAGGTGAGGTCAACCTGTTTAGAGTGTCAGTACAAGACAGCAGCATTACCACAGGAGGTACTGGTTCTCCAGGAAGAGTAGAAGTACTCAGATCTGGTTCTCCAGGAAGAGTAGAAGTACTCAGATCTGGTTCTCCCGGAAGAGTAGAAGTACTCAGATCTGGTTCTCCAGGAAGAGTAGAAGTACTCAGATCTGGTTCTCCCGGAAGAGTAGAAGTACTCAGATCTGGTTCTCCAGGAAGAGTAGAAGTACTCAGATCTGGTTCTCCAGGAAGAGTAGAAGTACTCAGATCTGGTTCTCCAGGAAGAGTAGAAGTACTCAGATCTGGTTCTCCAGGAAGAGTAGAAGTACTCAGATCTGGTTCTCACATTGTGTCTTTACAGCAGTTGCTATTGTTACTGCTGTCTAACAAATAGCAACGTGAGTACTGGATGCTAACATTAGCAGCTAACCGTTGTATCTCTAACCTGCAGCAACTTCCGGTCCTCTCTCTATCGGATCCTCTTTAAAAACTGTCTTTGCTGTTGTTATTGTTGTTTTCGTCTGTGCGCCGCGGAGCTCCAATCAACGCAGCGCTGTCGTTAACATATTACCCAGCATGCTAAGCGGCAGGTGCCCTCTCACACAGAGTTCCGGTTTGATCGTTGCTTTAACCGTCAGTGAGCAGAACCGACGGTCTGTGCTTCAACACGTGAGAACTTTAAATCATCAACACAAACACAACCACCTGTCCGCTCTTCATTTTCATCCCCATGAGCAAACTTCCGGTCGTCCGTCAGTGTATTTTCGTCCCCATGAACTCACTTCCGGTCGTCCGTCAGTGTAATTTCGTCCCCATGAAGGATAGCCGTGTCTCAGCGGCCGCGTCCTTTGGATGGCCACCTCGACCGGGTAGGCTGGACCGAGCAGCCTACGAAATGAGACAGCCTCGTTTACGGAGCACCTCCTTTCTACGGAGCACTTCCTGTTTACATCACGCGATAGAAGCTGTTCCGTTGCGCTCCAGAATCCTGATAGCAAATTACTTAACGAGCACACCTCAGCTGAAGAGGATCCAGACACTTTACTCCTTTTTCTGTAGAAGCATTTATTGGAGATTACTGCAGGCGATGAAATAAATAGAACACAGATGAAGCTGTTCCTTTGGCCTCCAGTAATGTTACATTAGTGAGTTAACAAGGAAATGATGTATATATAGCTGGTGTCATTTAATCATTTCCTGTTTAAAACAAGTCTTAGTCTTTCTGGAATCATACAAATATGTTTGTTTAACTAATCAACAAAAGCATCTTGTATAGATTGATTCTTAATATTAGTTTCTAAGGTTATTATCCAGCTGTGGTTTGAAACTGTAATATCCTCCTTCTTCCCCTAAACCTATACCTATAATTAAACTGAATGTGAGACTGTTCAATGACCCACAGATATCCTACTATTCCACTGTTAGACTTCATGTTGTGAATAATGGTTCAGACCTGAGGAAGTGAAATAAGCAAAGTATTTAACATTTACTATTCCTTCCTCTGATCTCAGAGTAGAGGTCAGAATATATCCATCTGTCTGCAGCTTCATGTCTTCTATTAGGAGACCTGTATCTCTGACAGAGGGATCCATCTGTCTGCAGCTTCATATCTTCTATTAGGAGACCTGTATCTCTGACAGAGGGATCCATCTGTCTGCAGCTTCATGTCTTCTATTAGGAGACCTGTATCTCTGACAGAGGGATCCATCTGTCTGCAGCTTCATGTCTTCTATTAGGAGACCTGTATCTCTGACAGAGGGATCCATCTGTCTGCAGCTTCATGTCTTCTATTAGGAGACCTGTATCTCTGACAGAGGGATCCATCTGTCTGCAGCTTCATGTCTTCTATTAGGAGACCTGTATCTCTGACAGAGGGATCCATCTGTCTGCAGCTTCATGTCTTCTATTAGGAGACCTGTATCTCTGACAGAGGGATCCATCTGTGCAGCTTCATGTCTTCTATTAGGAGACCTGTATCTCTGACAGAGGGATCCATCTGTCTGCAGCTTCATGTCTTCTATTAGGAGACCTGTATCTCTGACAGAGGGATCCATCTGTGCAGCTTCATGTCTTCTATTAGGAGACCTGTATCTCTGACAGAGGTATCCATCTGTGCAGCTTCATGTCTTCTATTAGGAGACCTGTATCTCTGACAGAGGGATCCATCTGTGCAGCTTCATGTCTTCTATTAGGAGACCTGTATCTCTGACAGAGGTATCCATCTGTGCAGCTTCATGTCTTCTATTAGGAGACCTGTATCTCTGACACAGAGGGATCCATCTCTGCAGCTTCATGTCTTCTATTAGGAGACCTGTATCTCTGACAGAGGGATCCATCTGTCTGCAGCTTCATGTCTTCTATTAGGAGACCTGTATCTCTGACAGAGGGATCCATCTGTGCAGCTTCATGTCTTCTATTAGGAGACCTGTATCTCTGACAGAGGGATCCATCTGTCTGCAGCTTCATGTCTTCTATTAGGAGACCTGTATCTCTGACAGAGGGATCCATCTGTGCAGCTTCATGTCTTCTATTAGGAGACCTGTATCTCTGACAGAGGTATCCATCTGTGCAGCTTCATGTCTTCTATTAGGAGACCTGTATCTCTGACAGAGGGATCCATCTGTCTGCAGCTTCATGTCTTCTATTAGGAGACCTGTATCTCTGACAGAGGTATCCATCTGTGCAGCTTCATGTCTTCTATTAGGAGACCTGTATCTCTGACACAGAGGGATCCATCTCTGCAGCTTCATGTCTTCTATTAGGAGACCTGTATCTCTGACAGAGGGATCCATCTGTCTGCAGCTTCATGTCTTCTATTAGGAGACCTGTATCTCTGACAGAGGGATCCATCTGTGCAGCTTCATGTCTTCTATTAGGAGACCTGTATCTCTGACAGAGGGATCCATCTGTCTGCAGCTTCATGTCTTCTATTAGGAGACCTGTATCTCTGACAGAGGGATCCATCTGTGCAGCTTCATGTCTTCTATTAGGAGACCTGTATCTCTGACAGAGGTATCCATCTGTGCAGCTTCATGTCTTCTATTAGGAGACCTGTATCTCTGACAGAGGGATCCATCTGTCTGCAGCTTCATGTCTTCTATTAGGAGACCTGTATCTCTGACAGAGGGATCCATCTGTGCAGCTTCATGTCTTCTATTAGGAGACCTGTATCTCTGACACAGAGGGATCCATCCTGTCATTTAACATCACCAGCAGTAAACACACATCAGCAGAAGTGTGTTTATCAAGGTGTTTCTTTTTATTCACATTCATTAGTGACTCCTCCGCTTGCTGCTGCTTTTAAGGTTTCAAGGTTTCAAGGTTTCAAGGTTTTATTGGTCATATGCACAGCAGATACAGCGTATATGTTGGCAATGAAAATCTTATGTCCCATGCTCCTCCAACAACTCAACATACATGGTGCAGATAAGATAATAAAATAGTGCAAAAAGAGAGAAGAATATTTACAATATTAACAGTAAAGATTTGAGGATGTGAAATATATACATATGTGGAATACATTGAGAGTATTTACACACTTTACTCTGTTGAATGAGGAGGTATGGACAGATGCATATATTATGTATAACAGATGTATATAATATATAGATATGTGTATATATATATATATATATATATATACATACATATATATATATATATATATATGTATGTGTGTACTATAAACAGATGAGAGTAGACATTCACACAGCTCAGGAGTTCAGCAGTCTTATAGCCTGTGGTATAAAACTGTCTCTGAGTCTGGTGGTCTTGGTCCGGATGCTGCGGTACCGTCTGCCAGACGGCAGCAGACAGAACAGATTGTTGCTGGGGTGATGGGGGTCCTTGAATATCCTACCGGCCTTCTTCCTACACCGCTGGGTGTAGAGGTCCTCCATGGATGGCAGCTCCGTCCTGGTGATGTGCTGAGCAGTTTTCACCACCCTCTGTAGAGTCTTACGGTTGAGGGCGGTGCAACTGCCATACCAGGCGGTGATGCAGCCAGTCAGGATACTCTCGATGGTGCACCTGTAGAAGTTGCAGAGTATCTTGGAGTCCATGTTGAACTTCCGCAGCCTGCGGAGGAAGAAGAGCCGCTGTCGAGCCGTCTTGGATATGACCCTGGTGTGATGTGTCCATGTCAGGTCCTCACTGATGTTTACCCCGAGGAACCTGAAGCTGCTGACTCTCTCCACAGGAGTCCCGTCGATGGTGATGGGTGTGTGTGCCTCTCTCTGCCTCTTCCTGTAGTCCACAATCAGCTCCTTTGTTTTGCTGACGTTGAGATGGAGGTTGTTGTCCTGGCACCAAGATGTCAGGGCTCTGACCTCCTCTCTGTACGCCGTCTCGTCACCGTCTGTGATCAGGCCGATGACGGTCGTGTCGTCAGCAAACTTGATGATGGTGTTGGAGCTGTGTGTGGCTACGCAGTCGTGCGTGAACAGGGAGTAAACCCACTCTGCTGCTGCAGAGACCTGACCGCTACTTACTTTGAATTAACGTCACTCTTCACCGGTGCGCATACATATATATACACCTGAACATCAGCAGGAGAAGACTCTTTAAAGTAGAGACTCTACATACTGATATACACCTGAACATCAGCAGGAGAGGACTCTTTAAAGTAGAGACACTACATACTGATATACACCTGAACATCAGCAGGAGAGGACTCTTTAAAGTAGAGACTCTACATACTGATATACACCTGAACATCAGCAGGAGAGGACTCTTTAAAGTAGAGACACTACATACTGATATACACCTGAACATCAGCAGGAGAGACTCTTTAAAGTAGAGACTCTACATACTGATATACACCTGAACATCAGCAGGAGAGGACTCTTTAAAGTAGAGACTCTACATACTGATATACACCTGAACATCAGCAGGAGAGGACTCTTTAAAGTAGAGACACTACATACTGATATACACCTGAACATCAGCAGGAGAGGACTCTTTAAAGTAGAGACTCTACATACTGATATACACCTGAACATCAGCAGGAGAGGACTCTTTAAAGTAGAGACACTACATACTGATATACACCTGAACATCAGCAGGAGAAGACTCTTTAAAGTAGAGACTCTACATACTGATATACACCTGAACATCAGCAGGAGAGGACTCTTTAAAGTAGAGACTCTACATACTGATATACACCTGAACATCAGCAGGAGAGGACTCTTTAAAGTAGAGACACTACATACTGATATACACCTGAACATCAGCAGGAGAGGACTCTTTAAAGTAGAGACTCTACATACTGATATACACCTGAACATCAGCAGGAGAGGACTCTTTAAAGTAGAGACGCTACATACTGATATACACCTGAACATCAGCAGGAGAGGACTCTTTAAAGTAGAGACTCTACATACTGATATACACCTGAACATCAGCAGGAGAGGACTCTTTAAAGTAGAGACTCTACATACTGATATACACCTGAACATCAGCAGGAGAGGACTCTTTAAAGTAGAGACGCTACATACTGATATACACCTGAACATCAGCAGGAGAGGACTCTTTAAAGTAGAGACGCTACATACTGATATACACCTGAACATCAGCAGGAGAGGACTCTTTAAAGTAGAGACTCTACATACTGATATACACCTGAACATCAGCAGGAGAGGACTCTTTAAAGTAGAGACACTACATACTGATATACACCTGAACATCAGCAGGAGAGGACTCTTTAAAGTAGAGACTCTACATACTGATATACACCTGAACATCAGCAGGAGAGGACTCTTTAAAGTAGAGACTCTACATACTGATATACACCTGAACATCAGCAGGAGAGGACTCTTTAAAGTAGAGACTCTACATACTGATATACACCTTGAAAACCTCCACTCACCTGCTTCAGTCAGTTCTGCATCCTCTCAGACTACACACCGGCTCCACATCAACCATTCTCCGCCAGATCGTTGTACCCAGTGGTCTTAACGTACAGGCATAGCTCAGTAAATGGTTATATTCTGTAGCTTGAAAATCTTTTTTCTGAAGCGTTTTTTCCTTCCGCTCCAGGACCATTCTATCCTGCCGTCTATCCGTCACCAGCCCCCACGTCCTCGCCAATCTTGACTCCCCACACCTTATCCACCCAATAAACTTTGTTAACTCACTCTGTCGTGTCCTGCGTTTGGGTCTCCTCAGTGACCGTAACAGCGTGAGGACTTGATGAGAGATCAGATTATCACACACACACACACACACACACACACACACACACACACACACACACACACACACACACACACACACACACACACACACACACCCCCAGCAGATGGTCAGTCGGTGGATCTGCTCTCAGGGTAAATCTGCAGACGAAGGAATAAAGTGTTACCTATCGTCGGCTCCTGGAGACTCGAGGTAAGTGCTTATTATTCTTGACATTAATATATAATTGCCAGCTGTTTGATGGAAGGCTGGAGGCTCAGAATGAAATCTGATATTCAACCCTAACTGACCCTAAATAACCCGGCTGTACCGGCTTTGGATTTCTCGTGTTTACATGTGGTTTCAAATGTGCACGTTTAAATGGTTTCAGTGGTTCAAACGTTTATTATCTCAGTCATTATGATAAAGAAATAACTTGCATATATATTTGTTTGTTTATTTACTTTATTTTTGTTATTTATTAACTTACTTTTTTATTTGCTTATTTTCTATGTATTTATTTACATATGAAGTTATGAATAAGTTTATATTACACATTCAGAACATGTCATATAAAAGACATCAGGAAGTTTAATTTAAGGATGATAGTGTTTTTGATTTGATTTAAAAAAGATTTTTTAAAGAACATTTGATTTCATTTGAGATTATTCCATGAATAAGTCATCTCGTGTGAAACAGAGACCTGGAGAAAGACACAATAAGTGTCGGCAGATATCAGCCGTGCAGGATTAGTAAATAATTCAGATGAATCTGTAATCCGTCAGATCAGATGTTTTTATCTGTTTTCCATAAAAACACCCCTTTATCCTCTCTCACACACACACACACACACACACACACACACACACACACACACACACACACACACACACACACACACACACACACACACAGCAGCAGTTCCTGGTATGTGTGGTGTTTAAAGACTGAGTAATCATTCAAACTAAAGTGAGTCCGACAGAAACAGACGCTCAGAGACTCAGAGCGTCTGCTCAGCTCCAACAAGTCTTTAACGAGTCCTACTGACACGCTACTGACATGTTACTGACACGTTACTGACACGTTACTGACAGATCTCTACTGACACGTTACTGACACGCTACTGACACGTTACTGACATGTTACTGACATGTTACTGACACGCTACTGACACGCTACTGACACGTTACTGACACGCTACTGACACGTTACTGACATGTTACTGACACGTTACTGACACGTTACTGACAGATCTCTACTGACACGTTACTGACACGCTACTGACACGTTACTGACATGTTACTGACACGCTACTGACACGCTACTGACAGATCTCTACTGACACGCTACTGACACGTTACTGACATGTTACTGACATGCTACTGACACGCTACTGACACGTTACTGACATATCTCTACTGACACGTTACTGACACGTTACTGACACGTTACTGACATGTTACTGACACGCTACTGACACGCTACTGACACGTTACTGACACGTTACTGACAGATCTCTACTGACACGTTACTGACACGCTACTGTTATGTTACTGACATGTTACTGACATGTTACAGACACGTTACTGACACGTTACTGACACGTTACTGACATGTTACTGACAGATCTCTACTGACACGTTACTGACACGCTACTGTTATGTTACTGACATGTTACTGACATGTTACAGACACGTTACTGACACGCTACTGACACGCTACTGACAGATCTCTACTGACACGCTACTGTTATGTTACTGACACGCTACTGTTATGTTATTGACATGTTCATGACATGTTACTGACACGTCACTGACACGTTACTGACACGCTTCTGACAGATCTCTACTGACACGTTACTGACACGCTACTGTTATGTTACTGACAGATCTCTACTGACACGTTACTGACATGCTCCTGTTATGTTACTGACATGTTACTGACACGCTACTGACATGTTACTGACACGTTACTGACATGTTACTGACAGATCTCTACTGACATGTTACTGACACGCTACTGTTATGTTACTGACATGTTACTGACATGTTACTGACACGTTACTGACACGCTACTGACATGTTACTGACATGTTACTGACACGTTACTGACAGATCTCTACTGACATGTTACTGACAAGTTACTGACACGTTACTGACAGACTTATACTGACATGTTACTGACAGATCTCTACTGACATGTTACTGACACGCTACTGTTATGTTACTGACACGTTACTGACATGTTACTGACACGTTACTGACATGTTACTGACATGTTACTGACAAGTTACTGACACGTTACTGACACGTTACTGACATGTTACTGACATGTAACTGACATGTTACTGACACGTTACTGACATGTTACTGACACGTTACTGACATGTTACTGACAAGTTACTGACACGTTACTGACATGTTACTGACATGTTACTGACACGTTACTGACATGTTACTGACACATTACTGACATGTTACTGACACGTTACTGACACGTTACTGACATGTTACTGACACGTTACTGACATGTTACTGACACGTTACTGACATGTTACTGACACGTTACTGACACGTTACTGACACGTTACTGACAAGTTACTGACATGTTACTGACACGTTACTGACATGTTACTGACATGTTACTGACACGTTACTGATATGTTACTGACAGATCTCTACTGACACGTTACTGACATGTTACTGACAGATCTCTACTGACACGTTACTGACATGTTACTGACAGATCTCTACTGACACGTTACTGACATGTTACTGACAGATCTCTACTGACACGTTACTGACATGTTACTGACAGATCTCTACTGACACGTCTCTAGAGACTGAGAGGTGTGTTCAGAGGTTCTTGTGGTTCTGTGATCTCTGTGCAGTTTTCAGGATGATGCTGAACGACAGCTGGACCGTCATGAACAACAGCAGCACGGAGCTGGAC
Source organism: Eleginops maclovinus (assembly GCF_036324505.1). Taxonomy (NCBI): domain Eukaryota; kingdom Metazoa; phylum Chordata; class Actinopteri; order Perciformes; family Eleginopidae; genus Eleginops; species Eleginops maclovinus. The sequence goes on from NC_086360.1 coordinate 29,509,868, forward strand.
AGCAAGCCAGCCAGCAGACAGAAGGTATGCTAGCTGTTAGCAGAGAGGGGAAAAGTACTCAGATCTTGTACTTGAGTAATAGTAGAAGTATTCAGGTCTTGTACTTGAGTAAAAGTAGAAGTACTCAGGTCTAGTACTTCATTAAAAGTAGAAGTACTCAGATCTTGTACTTGAGTAAAGTAGAAGTACTCAGGTCTTGTACTTGAGTAAAAGTAGAAGTACTCAGGTCTTGTACTTGAGTAAAGTAGAAGTACTCAGGTCTTGTACTTGAGTAAAGTAGAAGTACTCAGATCTTGTACTTGAGTAAAAGTAGAAGTACTCAGATCTTGTACTTGAGTAAAAGTAGAAGTACTCAGGTCTTGTACTTGAGTAAAAGTAGAAGTACTCAGGTCTTGTTCTTCAGTAAAAGTATATATATATATACAGTATATACTGTATGTATATATATATATACAGTATATACTGTATGTATATACAGTATATACTGTATGTATATATATATATACAGTATATACTGTATGTATATATATATATACAGTATATACTGTATATATATATATACAGTATATACTGTATATATATATATACAGTGTGATCCTGAAGACACTCTTCAGGATCACACAGAGAGTGTGAGGAGTTAACACTGAGGCCGACAGCCATCTGTTAATCTGGAGTCAGTCTGTCAGGTCTCAGTGTGGGTAATCTCCCTCAATGGGGATTAATGGATTAAGTGCTTTGAGCGGTTAGTCAAAACTTTTATCACCTCCTCCCTCCCTGACTCACTGGACCCCCTGCAGTTTGCCTACAGAGCAAACAGGTCCACGGATGATGCCATCTCCCTCACCCTCCACACTGCCCTCTCCCACCTGGACCAGAAGAACACTTATGTGAGAATGCTGTTCATTGACTACAGTTCAGCATTCAACACCATTGTGCCCTCCAAGCTCATCATTAAGCTCAGGGACCTTGGGCTCAACAGCGCCCTCTGTGACTGGATCATGAGCTTCCTGACGGGCAGATCCCAGGCAGTGCGGATGGGGAACATCACATCCTCCACCTTGACCCTCAACACCGGAGCCCCTCAGGGTTGTGTGCTCAGCCCTCTCCTCTACTCCCTGTTCACGCACGACTGCGTGGCCACACACAGCTCCAACACCATCATCAAGTTTGCTGACGACACGACCGTCATCGGCCTGATCACAGACGGCGACGAGACGGCGTACAGAGAGGAGGTCAGAGCCCTGACATCTTGGTGCCAGGACAACAACCTCCATCTCAACGTCAGCAAAACAAAGGAGCTGATTGTGGACTACAGGAAGAGGCAGAGAGAAGCACACACACCCATCACCATCGACGGGACTCCTGTGGAGAGAGTCAGCAGCTTCAGGTTCCTCGGGGTTAACATCAGTGAGGACCTGACATGGACACATCACACCAGGGTCATATCCAAGACGGCTCGACAGCGGCTCTTCTTCCTCCGCAGGCTGCGGAAGTTCAA
>NC_086360.1:29513865-29548865 GCF_036324505.1 Eleginops maclovinus
CACACACACACACACACACACACACACACACACACACACACACACACACCACCATTAACCTGACCCCCCCCCCAGGTCTCCAGAGGATGTACGCCCTCACCGGAGCAGGAGGGTATGAGCTGCGTATCGACATGGCCGACTTCGACAACGTCACGGCCTTCGCTCTGTATGAGGACTTCTCCGTGGGGAGGGACTGTGTGAACCCTGAGGAGGACGGGTACCCTCTGAGTCTGGCAGGGTACTCGGGCACTGCAGGTACTCGTGCTTCTACTGCAGTATTATAATAGTATACTGGCCCTACTGCAGGACTATTCGTAGTCGAGCAGAAGCACCCTATCATAGAGTAGTTTCCCTTAACTCACCTGCTCCGTCAGTCAGTTAGCAGTATGCAGTGTCACACACAGCTCTGCAGTAGCTTTAGCGGTGGGTTTCAGAATCAGAATCCCTTGATTGGTCCCACAGAGGGGGAATGTAAATGTGCTACAGCAGCAACAGAGCCAGAGACAGCTTTACAGAGCCAGAGACAGATTTACAGAGCCAGCTTTACAGAGCCAGAGACAGAGACAGCTTTACAGAGCCAGAGACAGAGACAGATTTACAGAGACAGAGACAGCTTTACAGAGACAGAGACAGATTTACAGAGACAGAGACAGCTTTACAGAGCCAGAGACAGAGACAGATTTACAGAGACAGAGACAGATTTACAGAGACAGAGACAGCTTTACAGAGACAGAGACATATTTACAGAGACAGAGACAGATTTACAGAGACAGAGACAGATTTACAGAGACAGATTTACAGAGACAGATTTATAGAGACACTGCGGGGGCAGCAGCCTGTCACTGAAGGAGCTGCACAGTGAGGACAGGGGGTCCTGGAGGTGGGGGGGGGCACATTGTCCAGCAGGGAGGACAGCTTGGCCTCCATTCTCCTGTCTCCCACCCCCTCCACAGTGTCCAGAGGACTCCCCAGGACAGAGCTGGTCTTCCTCATCAGTCTGTTCAGTCTCTTCCTGTCAGCAGCTGAGATGCTGCAGCCCCAGCAGGCCACATCATAGAAGATGGCTGATGCCCCCACAGAGTCAAAGAAGGGCTGAAGGAGTGCCCCCTCCACCCCTAAACACCTCCGTGTCCTTAGCAGAAAGAGTCTGCTCTGTCCCTTCTTGTAGAGAGCAGCAGAGTTATCGGACCGGTCCAGTTTGTAGTTCAGATGAACACCCAGGTACTTGTATGCGGTGTCACACACAGCTCTGCAGTAGCGTTAGCATCACATGTCTCTCTGTACAGGCGACTCCCTCCAGAAGCATGCTGGGATGCGGTTCACCACCAGGGACCGGGACCAGGACCAGTCTGAGAATAACTGCGCCTCGTACTACCAGGGCGCCTGGTGGTACCGCAACTGCCACACCTCCAACCTGAACGGCCAGTACCTGCGGGGGGGCCACGCCTCGTACGCTGACGGGGTGGAGTGGTCCAGCTGGACCGGCTGGCAGTACTCGCTCCGCTTCACCGAGATGAAGATACGCCCAAAAACTAAACCCAACCTCTGACCCCACCTTCCCTGTCCTCTGTGCACTCTGACCCTGACCTTTGACCCCACCCTCCACTGGTTACTGAATAGTCAAGAACTCTCTTCTGGACCCCGATGGTAGACGTTGTCAGGACTCAGGACAGATCTGCAATTTTTTAAAACTGTTTTTTAGCAAGTATTTGAACACAAACTGAAGAATGAAGACCCCCCCCCCCTACAAAGTCACTGAGGACTCTAAACGCTGACCTTTGACCCCCCTGTGCAGCAACTGTGTTTATACCGTGTTTCTTTTTTTTTTTTTTTTTCATATGTATTTTTATTGGGAAACATGAGAAAAAACAACAATGAAGTAGCAGTCGTCAAACATGCATGAAATCCCCCTTTTTTTTTTTTTTTCCAGGAACAGGATAAGGGAATGATAATGAAAACACAAAGGAAATAAAATACAAATAATAACCCACCCAAAACTGGACAAGAGTCATTAAGAAAAAATAAATAAATAAAAAGACTTAGCACAGATACAATTGTTTGATGCTCGACACACACAGCTCAACAAACAATATCGTTGATAGGACTATCAGTTACATTCCAGGGAGGTGAGAGAGTCAATGTAAGTGAGTACCGGATTCCACCTTTTAAGGAAATTATCAGACGAGCCTCGTAGTGTATATTTGATTTTCTCTAGATGGAGAAAAGACAACAAATCTTCAAACCAGGAAGATGCGGAGGGTGGCTTTGGGTCTTTCCACTGAAGCAAAATACGTCTACGGGCTATAAGAGAGGCGAAAGCTATAACATCACTCTGGTTTCTAGTCAGCATGGTCAAATCTTCAGGTACACCAAAAATAGCAACGTGAGGACTGGGTGACAATGAAATATTGAGAGCCTTAGATACAGTGTCGAAAAACACAGACCAAATGCAGCCAATTTCGAACAAGAGTAGAACATGTGAGTATGATTGGCAATTGACGAAGAACATCTATCACAGATATCACTTGAGCCTGGAAATAATTTAGAGAGTTTTGCTTTGGTGAAATGTATTCGATGCAAAACCTTGAACTGAATCAGAGTCAGTCGGGCACAAGAGGACGTAGAATTTACTCTTTTAAAAGCAATTTCCCACCATTCATCTGTGAGGTCAAGCCCAAGTTCCCTCTCCCACTTGCCCACAGCCCCAGCAAGTGGAGAGGTCCCAGCCGATATAATGAGGTCATATAGTACAGTTATACTACCACTTAACTTATTAAGTGAGAGGATGTCATCCATCAAGGAATTAGCAGTCAATAGTGGGAATGAAGCAAAGTGAGTACGGGCACAGTCTCGTGCTTGGAGAAATCGAAACAGACTAGAATGTGGCAGATCAAACTTATTGCGAATATCCTCAAAAGTTGCGAATGTCCCGTCAATGTATAGGTTAGAAAAAACTACTATGCCCTTTCTTTTCCACAATGCAAAGGTTTTGTCAAATTTGGATGGGGTAAACAAGTGATTATTAAGGATGGGGCTATGGGGAGAGGGAGAGGAGAGTTTAAAGTGCTGCCTGAATTGTCTCCAAATTTTTAAAGACGATATAACAATTGGGTTTGAGGTATATTTGGAGGGGCAAGACGCAAGGGGGGCACAAAGCAGAGCAGACAGAGAGGCTGCATGACAACTACGAGCTTCCATTAGGCACCAATCAGCATCAGAGGAACTATGCCAAAGACGTAATTTCTGGATATTGGCTGCCCAATAATAAAATAGGAGGTTCGGTAGAGATAAGCCACCATCTTTGTCACGTCTCTGAAGAGTAGTCCTGCGTGCCCTTGGAGTCTTACCAGCCCAGATAAAAACAGAGATCATCCCATCTAGCTTATTGAAAAACTGTTTTGGTAAAAAAATTGGCAGACATTGGAAAAGAAAAAGAAATCTTGGTAAAAAGTTCATCTTAATAGATTGAATCCTACCAAACAAAGAAAGAGGGAGGGTACTCCATCGTTGTAAATCCGCCTTTATATCTGTGACTAGCTTAGAGAAGTTTGTTTCATGAAGGGAAGCAAGACTGCGAGTTATAGTTACACCCAAATACCGGAAACTCGTAGGAGCCAGGTGGAAAGGTAGGGCATGAGCTGGGATGCGAGTAGCTACTTCATTTACAGGGAAACACTCACTCTTGTCAAAATTTACCTTATAGCCTGAAAATGACCCAAAACTATTTAGGAGTTGCAGAATGTCACCAATACAGTTGACTGGATCGGAGATATAGAGTAAAAGGTCATCAGCATATAGCGAGACCCGGTGATCCAACCCAGCCCTGCGCATGCCTGTGAAAAGTGGAGATGACCTCAGAGCAATGGCAAGGGGCTCTATTGCCAAGGCAAATAATAAGGGGGAAATCGGACAGCCCTGCCGGGTGCCCCTCGTCAAGGGGAAGAATTTAGACAGTTGAGAATTTGTTTTTACGCTAGCAGTAGGGTTAGTATACAAAAGCCTAATCCATGACACAAACCGAGATCCAAAACCAAATTTATGAAGTGTAAAGAATAAATAGTCCCACTCCACCCGATCAAAAGCCTTCTCTGCGTCTAATGAGACAATCATCTCAGCATCTGGTGAGACTGCAGGGGAAAGCACAATATTAAGTAACCGTCTGATGTTAGAAGATAATTGACGACCCCTGATAAAGCCAGTCTGGTCCTCAGATACAATACCTGGTAAACACGGGTCCAGGCGGTTCGCCAGTACCTTAGCAAGAAGTTTGACATCCGCGTTCAAGAGACTTATAGGTCTCCAGCTACTACAATCTTCTGCTTTTTTGCCTTTTTTGAGAATAAGGGAGATTGAGGCTTGTCTTAGTGTTGGGGGTAGAGTACCATTTTTCAGGGAATCATTAAACATATCTAATAAAAGGGGAGCTAACTGGGCCGAGAACTTTTTATAAAAATCTACAGGAAAACCATCCGGGCCTGGGGCCTTGTTATTTTGCATCTTCCTAAGACTGCCAGTTATCTCCTCTAGAGACAGAGGGTCGTCCAAGCTATCACGCGTGAGAGTATCAATATTAGAGATATCCAGACTGTCAAAAAAATGCTCTATATTTGTATTGTCTATAGGGGGTTCAGATGTGTACAGCTTGGAGTAAAATGTGGTAAAGGCATCGTTTATTTCAGTAGGATTCGTAGTGAGGGAATGTGAGGAGTCATAGACCTGTGTAATAAACTGAGAAACTGACTGGTGTTTAAGCTGCGATGCTAAGAGGCGACTAGCCTTATCACCGTATTCATAATACGTACCCCTTGTCCGTCTAAGAAGATACTCAGCCCTGCCAGTGGAAAGCAAATCAAATTTGGATTGAAGCTTACGCCTCTCAGCATACAATTCAGGAGTGGGAGAACTCGAGTACTGTCTGTCTAATTTACTAATAGCGTCAACCAAATCCTGCTGTTCTTTTGTCTTTTGTTTTCTAGAGTGAGCATTATACGAAATAATCTCTCCTCGCATCACTGCTTTAAAAGTTTCCCAAAGAAGGGAGGGGGAGGTGGATTCAGATTTATTATTATCAATAAAAAAGTCTATTTGCTTTGAAATATGCTCACAAAATGTTTTGGTAGCTAACAGGCCTGTATTAAATCTCCAGGGCCCACACCTTGGACTAGGGGAGAGAGATAGCTCTAGAACAAGAGGAGCATGATCAGAGATGACGATAGCAGAGTATTCAGTCAGTCCAACAGAAGACAGAAGGGCTTTATCTACAAAAAAATAATCAATGCGTGAGTAAACACGGTGAACTAGAGAGAAGTATGAAAAATCCCTTTTAGTCGGGTGGAGAAACCGCCATGGGTCAATACAACCCACCTGGTTCATAAATGTGGATAGTGCTCGAGCCATACAAGAAGGGGTAAATCTTTTGGGACATGACCTGTCTAACTGTGGATCAACTACAAGGTTCAAATCACCCCCGAAGATGAGGCGGTGTGTGTCCATATTTGGTAAAGAGGAGAAAATTGAGGTCATAAAATTTGGATTATCAAAATTTGGGGCATATACATTAACCAAAATCACTGGGGTCTGATATAGCACACCTTTGACTATAATATAACGCCCTCCGGGATCTGAAGTAGTTTGTTCAGCTGAAAACTGAACACGTTTGTGTATTATGATGGCTGTGCCCCTGGCTTTAGAATTGAAATTTGAATGAAAAACCTGCCCCACCCAAGGCTTACGAAGCCTAGCATGGTCATTCACACAAAGGTGCGTTTCCTGGAGAAAAGCAATATCAGTATTGAGACTTTTTAGGTGTGAGAACACTCTCGACCTCTTAATTGGTCCTCCCAGACCCCTGACATTCCAGCTAATAAATCTAACAGAGCCTACAGACCCTCTCTGACCTGTATTCTGGTTAGTCATTAATTAAAATCATCAACCATATGTAACATAACAAGCGTAGTGGACAAGCATCATACACACCAGTAACATTAGATATTAAAAACAAAGACCCTCCCCTAGACAAACACCCAACCTTTTCCCAAAATAACCCTCTACTGAAAAAGAAAAAACACATATCTTTGAGGACAAATGAAAACAAAGAAAACCTTAAGCTCAACATTGCGGTTAGCAAAGTGAGTAGCAGGATAAACCTTTGCTAAACAACCAGTTGACCACGCAGTGGTATCCCCTCCTACAATATCAAATTAAATTAAACACCACTAGAACGATTCTGTTTTTAGAACAGACAAATTGGCAACGATCTACAGTCCAACAGAACAAATGCTGGCAGGTGACTAAACACCAGCAGAGGACAGTGCTGCACTCACCCGGAAAAAATGATGAGTCCAAACAGAAAAACACGGGCTTGGTGAGCAGGCTAAACGGAATTAGCCTAGCCTAGCAAAAACACACCCGTAGGCAACAACGGAGTTATCAAAAAAAGTAAAATCAACCCGTAGCGAAATGGAAACACGGCAGCTTAAGTCTTATGAATGCGTTCTTGATAGAAGCGATCAGCCAGCTCGGGAGTGTCAAACAAGTGGACCATACCGTTGAAGGTGACTCTCAGCCGGGCGGGGTAAATCATGCCGAATCGCACTCCTTTTTTGTAAAGCTGGGACTTCACATTATTGAAAGCGGCTCTCTTCTTAGCAATAGTGGCGCTGAAATCCTCGTAGAATTTGATCCTGTGCCCTCGGTAGGACATCTCCCGGTGTTCCTTGGCCCATTTCAAAACCTGCTCCTTCTCAACGTAGCGATGGAAACGGACAATTATGGGCCGAGAGCCCTGGCTGGGTCTGGGTCTCAGGCTGCGATGTGCGCGATCGAGCTCCGGGCCGGAGTCAGGTAAGACATCTCCAGCCACCTCCTTGAATAACTGAGACATAAACTGCCTAGCGTTTGCACCTTCCATATCTTCAGGAATACCCACGACTCTGAGGTTCTGACGCTTGGAGCGCGATATCAAGTCCTCCACTGTAGCGTGTAGCGCTGAGTTATCATCCGACACGGAGGCTAGCTGGTTCTTCAAGGTCGCCACGTCTTGCTGCAGGCTAACGATGTCATCTGAGTGGGAAGACAGTGTGCTCTCGATCTGTGATATGGTGGCGGTGTGAGTCGCCACAGTGTTGGTTATAGATTCAAGTGTTGGGAGTATCGGGGCCATGGCTTCCGACAAGGCAGCGTTGAAATCTTCCTTAAGACTTTCGCTCAATTTCTGGAGCTCAATGACTAGCATCTCAGCCGTTAACTGTGTAGGCCCCGCCGACGACATTTTCTGCCTGTCCTCGAGTCCCGGGAATGAATCAGTCATTCGCTGCTGGGTTTTACCGATCCGTCCACCCTTGCTCATCGTAACGGTGTGCAATATTGTTCCGTTTAACTCTATCAATGTAGTCTGTACCAAAGTTTAAATAAAATTCGGCGTTATCTTAGTAAAATATTATGAAAAATGCGGAGCTGATAGCAACTGCGTCCTCCTTCTACATGCTCAAACCGGAAGCCCTTATACCGTGTTTCTGATGATGTGTAGTTGAAGCTCCATTAAAAAGTATCTGAAAGTCCCGCCTCCTGTCACTCGTCTCTATCATGTCAAACTGAGATACCCCTCCCCAGCAGTTTGTGTTAATGTTTCTGTGTTGATGCATATGATTAACATTTAGGAGGGGGGGGGGGTCAGACATTTTTCATCTCAAACTTAAGCAAAAGTTCCAGTTTTCCTTAAAAAAAAACCTGTATCTTCCCTCACATGTTCCACCCTAGGATCAAAAGATAGAGCAGAATTTATGAAACACTGCTGCCTCGATCAGCTTCATGTTGAACTGTCTACTACCTCCCACCAGGGGGGCATGTCCTCAGGTTAGGGACAAAAACATCATCAGCATTCACAAGAGGAGACTCAACGTTATTTCTAATAAATGTATTCAGTTTGTGTAGAGCCTCTCCTGGGACATGTCTTTACTTTAATGTTCAGAGAGCTCTTTATCTTTCTCAGACTGCCTGTGCTGCAGCTCCTCTTTTCACCCTCTGTCTGAAACCAGAGCCCAGTCTGCTCTGATTGGTTAGCTGGCCAGGTCTGTTGTGATTGGTTAACCTGCTCCGGGGTTAATCCTGAATAAATTACAATCAATGATGAAGATAAATTCAGCCTGCCAATCAGAACATGCTGGAATAATAACAATAACAGAGACGTAAAGACAGACAGCTGTTGAGAGGATATCAGAGACAGTCCAATTTCAGTTTGTGGTGTGAACACCTCTCCTCTGTTTGAACTGGAGGTCAGGATGACCTGCAGGGTTTACTCAGCAGAGGGTTTGATAGTATATTTGGCAGCCCGAACACCTCTGACAGGACATCATAAACATAAAGAAACAACAAACATGTTTGTTTTCCTGTGTGAAGTTCCCAACATATGTTCTGCTCTTCACCGAATATCCAGACGTATATTTCCTCTATTGTTGTTGTTTTCGTATTGTTCTTTGTACACACTTGATCTGTACTGTGCTCTATTGTTTACCTATAAATCCGTAAACTCTGTTAATTTGAAATGGAAATATCACATCCATAAAGAGAGATGGTCTGACTCCAGACCATCAACTTTAAACCTGATTGTGTATTTGTTAAAGAAAGATTTAATCTGAAATATTCACTCTATGTAATTTTATATCACTTTATATGTTTATGATGTCACCTTCTTTGTGTACAAAATGTAAGATGCTCATGTTTGCTGTTTAATAAATAAAAACAGGAGTGAACGGAGTTCTGAGCGGGCGACGTGATGACGACAGTGAAGACGGCGGTGACGTCAAACGTCCTGTGATTCGCGGGAAAAGTGAAAAAATGGCGATGAGGGAGGTTTGAAGTTTAGCGCCACGAAATCAGAGCGAGAGACAGAACGGGTGAGTCTGTCTGTCCGTTCGTCCGTCCGTCTGCCTGCCTGCCTGCCTGCGTACTTGCGGCTCGGGGACCGGAGGACACGCCGGAGAACGTAAGATTTATTCTCTACTTTAACTGAAACACCGTTAGTTTCGCGGAGCAGCCAACTGAGGGAGAGACAGGAGGGGAGTAATGAAGTACATGTACTCGAGTACTCAAGTACTGAAGTACATTTACTCAAGTACACTTCTGAGGTACTTGTACTTTACTTGAGTATTTGATGTGATGCTACTTTGTATTTCTACTCCCCACTACATGTATTCAGTACCTGTAGTTGCTAGGCAGATCTGGATTACTGATGGTAAATATAATCTCCCTTAAATCAGACTGTAGTTCACCTGCAGTAAATCCAGCAGCTACCCTGCAGTATACAAAGCCATTAGAACTAGCTGCACCTTTACCAGCTCTGAGAACACTTTACTGATCAATCATTATAAAACATATCAGAGATATTATTCTGAAATGGACCAATCAGACAATGACTACTTTTACTGTCGCTACTTTAAGTACATTTAGATGAATTTGACTGAAGTAGCAGACAGTATAACCCGGGTTAGATATCTGACAGGGACCCGGAGAGGTTTGGGGGGTGGGGGGGGGATAATGCTGGGTCAGTTAGTGGAGATCACCTCAGAGTTTGTAGGTAGTTAGTAGAGGTGGATATCACAGACTCTAGATACAGGTATCTGTGTTCTGATTGGAGGATGCACTGAACATGCCCTGATGTGTCAAAATCCCCCAGACAGTTCAGGAATGAATCACATCCTGTCTCTCTGACAGCCTGTCTCTCTGTCAACCTGTCTCACTGGAAGTCTGACTCACAGAGTGTCTGTGTGCCTGCCTCTCCACCTCTCTGTCTGCAGGATGCTGGAGGACCTGATTGGAGCGTTCTGTGACCTGGAGCCTCAGGTGTCTCCTGGGGGCGTGGCCTGTCAGAGGGGGCGGGACCTGATGGAGGGTGCAGAGTCTAGTCTGAGTGTTGGACAGTTCGTCCTCTGTCATTGGTCGGATGGGCTCTACTACCTGGGCAAGATACAGAGGGTAAGTCGCTCCTGATTGGTGGCTGTAAGTCTCTGTGCTGTGATTGGCTGTAAGTTCTCTGTTCTGTGATTGGCTGTTGTAAGTCTCTGTGCTGTGATTGGCTGTTGTAAGTGTCTGTGCTGTCATTGGCTGTTGTAAGTCTCTGCGCTGTTATTGGCAGGTGAGCCCGCCCCGGCAGAGCTGCTTCGTCACGTTTGAGGACAACTCGAAGTTCTGGGTCCTCTGGAAGGACATCCAACATGGTGAGAGACAGACGGGCAGAAACACAGACAGGGATATACTCTTCCCTCTGGCTGTCAGTCACACTCTTTGTCCAATCACATTTCAGCTGGCGTGCCAGGGGAGGAGCCTCGCTGCTCTGTGTGTCACGAGGCGGAGACACACTCTGACAGCCAATCAGAAAACAGGATCCTCATCTGTGGGAAGTGTGGCATCGGTCAGTGAGACAGGCGGTGTTTTTAGAGAATATTTAAATAAATACATATATAAATAAACAATTCACCCGTCTGTCTGTCTGTCCTTCAGGCTTCCACCAGCAGTGCCATGTCCCTCCTGTGGGGGGGGACAGCACTCCCCCGCCCTGGTTCTGTAGACGCTGTGTCTTCGCCCTGGCTGTCCGGGTACACTCACTCACTCACTCACTCACTCACTCACTCACTCACTCACTCACTCACTCACTCACTCACTCACTCACTCACTCACTCACTCACTCACTCACACTCACACTCACTCTCACACACACATACTCACTCACACTCACTCACTCACTCACTCACTCACTCACTCACACATACTCACTCTCTCACACACACATACTCAGTCACTCAGTCACTCACTCTCTCACTCACTCACTCACACATACTCACTCTCTCACACACACATACTCAGTCACTCACTCACTCACTCACTCAGTCACTCACTCACACATACTCACTCTCTCACACACACATACTCAGTCACTCAGTCACTCAGTCACTCACTCACTCAGTCACTCACTCACACATACTCACTCTCTCACACACACATACTCAGTCACTCACTCACTCAGTCACTCACTCACTCTCTCACTCACTCACTCACTCACTCACTCACACACATACTCACTCACTCTCACACATACTCACTCACTCACTCACTCACACATACTCACTCACTCACTCACTCACACACACATACTCACTCACTCACACACATACTCACTCACACACATACTCACTCTCACACACACATACTCACTCACTCACTCTCACACACACTCACACACATACTCACTCACTCACTCACTCTCACACACACATACTCACTCACTCACACACATACTCACACACATACTCACTCTCACACACATACTCACTCACTCACTCACACACATACTCACTCACTCACTCACATATTCACTCACTCACTCTCACACACACATACTCACTCACTCACTCTCACACACACATACTCACTCACTCACTCACTCTCACACACACATACTCACTCACTCACTCACTCACTCACTCACTCACTCACACATACACACTCACATACTCACTCACACTCACACTCACACACACTCACATATTCACTCACACACACAGCACTCTTCTCTCTGACTCCTGTCTCCCCTCAGAAAGGAGGCGCTCTGAAGAAGGGGCCCCTGGCCCGGGCCCTGGGGGCCATGAAACAGGTGCTGCTGTACTCTCTGGATTCTCTGGACTGGGACTCCCAGCACCGCTCCAACCAGCAGCAGTGCTACTGCTACTGCGGAGGGCCCGGAGAGTGAGCCCTGCACACCTGTCTCACCTGTCTCTTTCTCTTCTGTCTCTCTCTCCCCTGTCTCACCTGTCTCTCTCTGCCCTGTCTCTCTCTCCTGTCCCCCCAGGTGGTCCCTGAGGATGCTGCAGTGCTTCAGGTGTCAGCAGTGGTTCCATGAGGCCTGTACCCAGTGTCTGCAGGGGGACATGCTGTTTGGAGACAGGTGAGAGGAGGGGGTGGGAGGGAGACAGGTGAGAGGATGGGAGGGAGATGGGTGAGAGGGAAAGAGGGAAAGAGAGAGGATGGAGAAGAAAGGGAGACGGGTTGTGTGGTCCAGCAGCTGAACTGGTTCTGCTTCGGTTGATCTGAGCTCTGATGGATCTGGGTCTCGGTTCCCGTGATGTAAACCAGTTTCCGTGGAAAGCCAGAACTGGTTTGCAGTCGGGAACATGTTGTGTGTGTGTGTTTGTGTAGGTTCTACCTGTTCCTGTGTGCGGTGTGTGGGGGCGGCTCAGAGTGTGTGCGGCGCCTCCCCCTCCGCTGGGTGGACCTGGTCCAGCTGGTCCTCTACAACCTGTCCCTCAGCAGCAAGAAGAAGTACTTTGAGCTGGAGGAGATCCTGGTCTTCATCAACCAGCACTGGGACCACCTGCAGCTGGGGAAGGTAGGAGCCGACTGAGCCCCCGAGTCCACACACACACACACACACACACACACACACACACACACACACACACACACACACACACACACACACACACACACACACACACACACACACACACACACTACATATGTTTCTGTACCCAGTCTAATAACCTGTCTGTCTGCAGCTGTCCAACACCCCTCCTGCAGAGAGGGGGCAGCACCTGCTGGAGGCTCTGAACAGATACAAGAGCAGGTAACACACACACACACACACACACACACACACACACACACACACACACACACACACACACACACAACATATTCATATGTGTGTGTGTGTTCAGGTTCCTGTGTGGGAAGGAGATAAAGAAGAGGAAATGCATCTTCCGCCTCAGGACCAGAGTACCCCCCACCCCACCCTCCAAACTCTTTCCTGAGCGCGCTCAAAACACTGTGGGGGGGAGGGGCGTGGCCAGGTACAGGTGAGAGTAACACACGGGCTGCTGGAGCATAACAGATGTGCTGGTAGTTAGCTCAGAAATGACTGTGTGTGTGTGTGTGTGTGTGTGTGTGTGTGTGTGTGTGTGTGTGTGTGTGTGTGTGTGTGTGTGTGTGTGTGTGTGTGTGTGTGTGTGTGTGTGTGTGTGTGTGTGTGTGTGTGTGTGTGTGTGTGTGTGTGTGTGTGTGTGTGTGTGTGTGTGTGTGTGTGTGTGTGTGTGTGTGTGTGTGTGTGTGTGTGTGTGTGTGTGTGTGTGTGTGTGTGTGTGTGTGTGTGTGTGTGTGTGTGTGTGTGTGTGTGTGTGTGTGTGTGTAGTGCCTCAGCTGAGAGGAGGAAGAGGAAGGCTAAGTGGCTGCTGGAGGACGCCATCCCTAATGTAAGTGTGCGTTTCTTCTTCGTGGGTTTCCTGGGAATCGTCAGCCTCTCAGGAAGCGTCCTGACGGGGTGGAGTGACTCACTGGCAGCTTACTAACAGCTGTTCTCTAGGGAGGGGTCCAGACTTGTCTCACTGAAATCTATGAAAGGCTGGGCCCCTCCTTAGAGGGGAGGTACAGTATATAAGCTATAGGTGAGCTGAATCAGTCAGCTGTAGGTAAGGGATGGTTGGTACTGGGATCAGCTCTCAACAGGGGCTCTGGGTTAGCTCCTCCCTTAGTCAGCTGATCAGAGGGGAAATACGAGGCATCTATACTACTGCGTAATACATGTACAGATTCAGTGGGGTCCCAAAGTCCTTCTGAAGTCTCCGAACCACTGTTCCCTGTGACATCTCGCTCAGAAGTCAGGGGGTAGAGGTTAGGAGAAGGTTCAAAGGTTTTATTTGTCATATGCACAGCAGATACAAAATGAAAATCTTATATCCCAGGCTCCTCCAACAACTCTACATGCACAGTGCAAATAAGATAAATAAAATAGTGCAAAAATTAGACAAGAAAGTATATACAATAACAACAGCAAGGAAGTAAAGATGTGACATGTATACAATAACAACAGCAAGGAAGTAAAGATGTGACATGTATACAATAACAACAGCAAGGAAGTAAAGATGTGACATGTATACAATAACAACAGCAAGGAAGTAAAGATGTGACATGTATACAATAACAACAGCAAGGAAGTAAAGATGTGACATGTATTATATAAATACTTCTGTCAGCAATAAAATGCAAATGAACTCTTTAAAAATCATACGATGTGATTTTCTGGATTTTTGTTTTACATTCCGTCTCTCACAGCTGAAGAGTACCTATGATAAAAATGCCAGACCTCTACATGCTTTGTAAGTGGGAAAACCTGCAAAATCGGCAGTGTATCAAATACTTGTTCTCCCCACTGTATGTGTATGTGTGTACTATAACAGATGAGAGTAGACATTCACACAGCTCAGGAGTTCAGCAGTCTTATAGCCTGTGGTATAAAACTGTCTCTGAGTCTGGTGGTCTTGGTCCGCATGCTGCGGTACCGTCTGCCAGACGGCAGCAGACAGAACAGATTGGTGCTGGGGTGATGGGGGTCCTTTAATATCCTACCGGCCTTCTTCCTACACCGCTGGGTGTAGAGGTCCTCCATGGATGGCAGCTCCGTCCTGGTGATGTGCTGAGCAGTTTTCACCACCCTCTGTAGAGTCTTACGGTGCAACTGCCATACCAGGCGGTGATGCAGCCAGTCAGGATACTCTCGATGGTGCACCTGTAGAAGTCGCAGAGTATCCTGGAGTCCATGTTGAACTTCCGCAGCCTGCGGAGGAAGAAGAGCCGCTGTCGAGCCGTCTTGGATATGACCCTGGTGTGATGTGTCCATGTCAGGTCCTCACTGATGTTTACCCCGAGGAACCTGAAGCTGCTGACTCTCTCCACAGGAGTCCCGTCGATGGTGATGGGTGTGTGTGCCTCTCTCTGCCTCTTCCTGTAGTCCACAATCAGCTCCTTTGTTTTGCTGACGTTGAGATGGAGGTTGTTGTCCTGGCACCAAGATGTCAGGGCTCTGATCTCCTCTCTGTACGCCGTCTCGTCGCCGTCTGTGATCAGGCCGATGACGGTCGTGTCGTCAGCAAACTTGATGATGGTGTTGGAGCTGTGTGTGGCCACGCAGTCGTGCGTGAACAGGGAGTAGAGGAGAGGGCTGAGCGCACAACCCTGAGGGGCTCCGGTTTTGAGGGTCAAGGTGGAGGATGTGATGTTCCCCATCCGCACTGCCTGGGATCTGCCCGTTAGGAAGCTCATGATCCAGTCACAGAGGGCGCTGTTGAGCCCAAGGTCCCTGAGCTTAATGATGAGCTTGGAGGGCACAATGGTGTTGAATGCTGAACTGTAGTCAATGAACAGCATTCTCACATAAGTGTTCCTCTGGTCCAGGTGGGAGAGGGCAGTGTGGAGGGTGAGGGAGATGGCATCATCCGTGGACCTGTTTGCCCTGTAGGCAAACTGCAGGGGGTCCAGTGAGTCAGGGAGGGAGGAGGTGATAAAGGTTTGACTAACCGCTCAAAGCACTTCATGATGGTGGAGGTGAGTGCAACTGGGCGGTAGTCATTGAGGCAGATGAAGAACACGAGACACAAACCATATCAGTTTCTTCTTCATGTGTTTCAGACGGATCTCTCCTGCAGCTGGTCCTCCCCTCAACACATGGCCAACATCTTCGATTTCACCCTGGATGAGCTGCACAGCCTCAAGAGGTGAGGTGATTTACTTGCAGCGAGGCGCAGCTAACTACTCCTCTTTACTCGGAGAGTCGAGACATCATAAACTACACATCTTTATTCATTATAACCATTTCTCCTGATGTCTCCCAGCAGCTCCAGCACAGCGGTCAGTATCGACCAGGACTCCACCTCCACCTCTGGCTCTGCTACCAGCAGCTGCTCTCAGATCAGGTAACTAACTGACTCACTAGGCTGGACCCTCGTTTACGGAGCACCTCCTTTCTACGGAGCACTTCCTGTTTACATCACGCGATAGAAGCTGTTCCGTTGCGCTCCAGAATCCTGATAGCAAATTACTTAACGAGCACACCTCAGCTGAAGAGGATCCAGACACTTTACTCCTTTTTCTGTAGAAGCATTTATTGGAGATTACTGCAGGCGATGAAATAAATAGAACACAGATGAAGCTGTTCCTTTGGCCTCCAGTAATTAGTGAGTTAACAAGGAAATGATGTATATATAGCTGGTGTCATTTAATCATTTCCTGTTTAAAACAAGTCTTAGTCTTTCTGGAATCATACAAATATGTTTGTTTAACTAATCAACAAAAGCATCTTGTATAGATTGATTCTTAATATTAGTTTCTAATGTTATTATCCAGCTGTGGTTTGAAACTGTAATATCCTCCTTCTTCCCCTAAACCTATATCTATAATTAAACTGAATGTGAGACTGTTCAATGACCCACAGATATCCTACTATTCCACTGTTAGACTTCATGTTGTGAATAATGGTTCAGACCTGAGGAAGTGAAATAAGCAAAGTATTTAACATTTACTATTCCTTCCTCTGATCTCAGAGTAGAGGTCAGAATATATCCATCTGTCTGCAGCTTCATGTCTTCTATTAGGAGACCTGTATCTCTGACAGAGGGATCCATCTGTCTGCAGCTTCATGTCTTCTATTAGGAGACCTGTATCTCTGACAGAGGGATACATCTCTGCAGCTTCATGTCTTCTATTAGGAGACCTGTATCTCTGACAGAGGGATACATCTCTGCAGCTTCATGTCTTCTATTAGGAGACCTGTATCTCTGACAGAGGGATCCATCTGTCTGCAGCTTCATGTCTTCTATTAGGAGACCTGTATCTCTGACAGAGGGATCCATCTGTCTGCAGCTTCATGTCTTCTATTAGGAGACCTGTATCTCTGACAGAGGGATCCATCTGTGCAGCTTCATGTCTTCTATTAGGAGACCTGTATCTCTGACAGAGGGATCCATCTGTGCAGCTTCATGTCTTCTATTAGGAGACCTGTATCTCTGACAGAGGGATCCATCTGTGCAGCTTCATGTCTTCTATTAGGAGACCTGTATCTCTGACAGAGGGATCCATCTGTCTGCAGCTTCATGTCTTCTATTAGGAGACCTGTATCTCTGACAGAGGGATCCATCTCTGCAGCTTCATGTCTTCTATTATTATACACCTGAACATCAGCAGGAGAGGACTCTTTAAAGTAGAGACACTACATACTGATATACACCTGAACATCAGCAGGAGAGGACTCTTTAAAGTAGAAACACTACATACTGATATACACCTGAACATCAGCAGGAGAGGACTCTTTAAAGTAGAGACACTACATACTGATATACACCTGAACATCAGCAGGAGAGGACTCTTTAAAGTAGAGACTCTACATACTGATATACACCTGAACATCAGCAGGAGAGGACTCTTTAAAGTAGAGACTACATACTGATATACACCTGAACATCAGCAGGAGAGGACTCTTTAAAGTAGAGACTCTACATACTGATATACACCTGAACATCAGCAGGAGAGGACTCTTTAAAGTAGAGACACTACATACTGATATACACCTGAACATCAGCAGGAGAGGACTCTTTAAAGTAGAGACTCTACATACTGATATACACCTGAACATCAGCAGGAGAGGACTCTTTAAAGTAGAGACACTTCATACTGATATACACCTGAACATCAGCAGGAGAGGACTCTTTAAAGTAGAGACACTACATACTAATATACACCTGAACATCAGCAGGAGAGGACTCTTTAAAGTAGAGACACTACATACTGATATACACCTGAACATCAGCAGGAGAGGACTCTTTAAAGTAGAGACTCTACATACTGATATACACCTGAACATCAGCAGGAGAGGACTCTTTAAAGTAGAGACTCTACATACTGATATACACCTGAACATCAGCAGGAGAGGACTCTTTAAAGTAGAGACACTACATACTGATATACACCTGAACATCAGCAGGAGAGGACTCTTTAAAGTAGAGACTCTACATACTGATATACACCTGAACATCAGCAGGAGAGGACTCTTTAAAGTAGAGACTCTACATACTGATATACACCTGAACATCAGCAGGAGAGGACTCTTTAAAGTAGAGACGCTACATACTGATATACACCTGAACATCAGCAGGAGAGGACTCTTTAAAGTAGAGACTCTACATACTGATATACACCTGAACATCAGCAGGAGAGGACTCTTTAAAGTAGAGACTACATACATCGAATGTGGAAAAACACACCCGCGGCTGTTTGCTTTGCGAGTGTGCGTGCTGCCTGAGGGGTCAGGGACAGGTCACAGGAGTTGCACTGTCTGGCACAGCGTCACTGCTGAAAGTTGACTTAGGCCTACGTGGAAGAGGGCAGAAAGTGCAGAGGCCAACTCGACCGCAGCAGAGAACGTGATCTTACCGTACTGTGAGCGAGCGAGAGTTAGGTCTGCGGTCTTGGCCATTAGTTCATTTACTTATTTTTCTGTAAGTAATATGTTGTCAAATATGTTCAAACTTAAATAAACGACCTATACAAGTAGTTATGTCTCGTATTAGTTTGTCCTGTTATTGACGTAATGCAAAAATACAGATATTCGAATGGTTCGAATATCTGTATTTTTTTAGAGGGAATATTAGAATGTCCTTTTTGAGCAAGTTTGACAGCCTTAGTACGCATTGCATCCTGGGATATGGTAGACCGCGGAGGATACATCAGGTGTATCCTCCAAATCCAGGAAAAGTGGGCCGCATTCAGGGAGGTTTTGTCTTTTTTAAAATTGGGACAGCCTTCTCTCGGGGGAAGTGACGCAAGCGGTTTACTCTCCTCCGAAAGATGTGGCCGTTGAATTGAGACACGGCGGCTGTCGTATAGCTCAGTGGGTAGAGCAGGCGGCCATATACTGTGGTTTGATCCCCATGCGGGGGACCCAGGTTCACTAAAGGACTGACTGACTAAGGGAACCAGTGACTCACTAAAGGACTGACTGACTGTCTGACTCACTAGCACTGACCTGATTGGTGTCTCTCTGACCTTTTGACCTTTGTGTGTCCTCAGAGGGGGGCTGGGCAGCAGAAAGAGGAAGTTGCCTAGCAACAGCTACAGCCAGTGGGCCAATCGCAGTGAAGCTGGGGAGGATCCTCCCGGGCTGCAGGAGGAGCAGGAATCTGCAGCCCACTTCCTGTCGGACTGCCCCCCCCTGCACTCCTCCATCTCCTCGTACTTCGGGGGGGCGGGACGGCTAAGCAGCGGCGAGCGCTACCAGGTCCTGGCCCGCCGGGTCACCGCCGGGGGGGCCACGCACTACCTGCTGCAGTGGGAGGGCACCACTCCTTATTAGGGCGTCACATGACCAGCTTCCTCCTGTGCAGATATTATGTGTTCCAAGTTACCCTGCGTACCTGTCGACAGGTATGCAGTTGTCACACAGGGCTTCATCTCCACGTTACCCTTGGTTTATCTGGTGGTCAGTGTAAGCCGTCACCTGGTCAGGAACGCTCTGTCATGGTTAGTGAAACGCTGAGTCATGCTTCGTCACACTTGATTTCTGAATGCTTTATGCTACGCTGACTTTTGTATGTGACACACACTGTGTTACGGTAACATGTTATATTGATGTTGTGCTTCAGTGTTACTCAGCGTCATGTTAGAACAACTGAAGACTAACTGTAGCCAAAGAACACACACACACACACACACACACACAGAGTCAGTAGTTGTTAATATTATGTGTCAATCAGTTTGTTGTTGTCTCCTGACTTGTTAAACAGTCAGAACCCCCCCCCCCCAACAGCCTCACCATGCTCTACCTGTGCAGGTAATCATCAGGTGAGACCATTTGATCTCTGCAGTCCTCTCTTGACAGGAAGCTGCATCTGAACTTCCTGTCAGCCCCTGAATATGAGACTCCATATTACCCAGAGTGCACTGCACCTGTTATCTATGCAAACATCAGACCGACATCATCGAGTGATCGATCATCATCGAGGTTAGCTTCAGGCATTGGTTTGAATGAGGAATGCTAACAGTGCTAACAGTCTCTGAGACGTTAAAATGTCACTGTGTCACTTTAAACCTGGCTGCCATGGTAACCACGCTCCCCTCTCATTGGACGGTTGTTTCGATCATGTGACTGTTATGTAGACCAATCAGCTGCCAGTTCTCTGAATAAAGAAAACATATTTGACCTTTGACTGTGTGTGTGTGTGTGGGGGGGGGCGGGGCGGGGCGGGCAATGAGAGTGCGACAGCAGGTAATCTGTTAATAGTTTTAAAGTAAATGCAAGACTCAAAAACACCGGAGACGAACAGGGTTCTGCAGGGAGACAGACAGGAGGTCAGAGAGAGAGAGAGAGAGAGAGACAGGGAAGAGACAAGACAGGTAGAGAAAGAGACAGGAGGTCAGAGAGAGAGAGAGAGAGACATGGAAGAGACAAGACAGGAGGTCAGAGAGAGAGAGAGAGAGACAGGGAAGAGACAAGACAGGAGGTCAGAGAGAGAGAGACAGGGAAGAGACAAGACAGGTAGAGAAAGAGACAGGAGGTTAGAGAGAGAGAGAGAGAGACATGGAAGAGACAAGACAGGAGGTCAGAGAGAGAGAGAGAGACAGGGAAGAGACAAGACAGGAGGTCAGAGAGAGAGAGAGAGAGACAGGGAAGAGACAAGACAGGAGGTCAGAGAGAGAGAGAGAGAGAGACAGGGAAGAGACAAGACAGGAGGTCAGAGAGACAGGTAGAGAGAGAGAGTCAGGAGGTCAGAGAGACAGGTAGAGAGAGTCAGGAGGTCAGAGAGAGACAGGTAGAGACAGACAGTCAGAAGGTCAGAGAGACAGGTAGAGAGAGTCAGGAGGTTAGAGAGAGACAGGTAGAGAGACAGTCAGGAGGTCAGAGAGAGACAGGTAGAGAGAGTCAGGAGGTCAGAGAGAGACAGGTAGAGAGAGTCAGGAGGTCAGAGAGAGACAGGTACAGACAGACAGTCAGAAGGTCAGAGAGAGACAGGTAGAGAGAGACAGGAGGTCAGAGAGAGACAGGTAGAGAGAGTCAGGAGGTCAGAGAGAGACAGGTACAGACAGACAGTCAGAAGGTCAGAGAGAGACAGGTACAGAGAGTCAGGAGGTCAGAGAGAGACAGGTAGAGAGAGTCAGGAGGTCAGAGAGAGACAGGTACAGACAGACAGTCAGAAGGTCAGAGAGAGACAGGTAGAGAGAGACAAGAGGTCAGAGAGAGACAGGTAGAGAGAGTCAGGAGGTCAGAGAGAGACAGGTACAGACAGACAGTCAGAAGGTCAGAGAGAGACAGGTAGAGAGAGTCAGGAGGTCAGAGAGAGACAGGTAGAGAGAGTCAGGAGGTCAGAGAGACAGGTAGAGAGAGAGTCAGGAGGTCAGAGAGAGTCAGGGGGTCAGAAAGAGACAGGTAGAGAGAGAGAGTCAGGAGGTCAGAGAGAGACAGGTAGAGAGAGTCAGGGGGTCAGAAAGAGACAGGTAGAGAGAGACAGGTAGAGAGAGAGTCAGGAGGTCAGAGAGATACAGGTAGAGAGACAGTCAGGAGGTCAGAGAGAGACAGGTAGAGAGAGAGTCAGGAGGTCAGAGAGATACAGGTAGAGAGAGTCAGGAGGTGAGAGAGAGACAGGTAGAGAGAGAGTCAGGAGGTCAGAGAGAGACAGGTAGAGAGAGTCAGGAGGTCAGAGAGAGACAGGTAGAGAGAGTCAGGAGGTCAGAGAGACAGGTAGAGAGAGAGAGTCAGGAGGTCAGAGAGAGACAGGTAGAGAGAGTCAGGGGGTCAGAAAGAGACAGGTAGAGAGGGAGACATGTAGAGAGACAGTCAGGAGGTCAGAGAGACAGGTAGAGAGAGAGGAGGTCAGAGAGAGACAGGTAGAGAGAGTCAGGAGGTCAGAGAGAGACAGGTAGAGAGAGAGTCAGGAGGTCAGAGAGAGACAGGTAGAGAGTCAGGAGGTCAGAAAGAGACAGGTAGAGCGGAAGACATGTAGAGAGACAGTCAGGAGGTCAGAGAGAGACAGGTAGAGAGAGACAGGTAGAGAGAGAGTCAGGAGGTCAGAGAGATACAGGTAGAGAGAGTCAGGAGGTCAGAGAGAGACAGGTAGAGACAGACAGGTAGAGAGAGAGTCAGGAGGTCAGAGAGATACAGGTAGAGAGAGTCAGGAGGTCAGAGAGATACAGGTAGAGAGAGTCAGGAGGTCAGAGAGATACAGGTAGAGAGAGTCAGGAGGTCAGAGAGAGACAGGTAGAGAGAGAGTCAGGAGGTCAGAGAGAGACAGGTAGAGAGTCAGGAGGTCAGAGAGATACAGGTAGAGAGAGTCAGGAGGTCAGAGAGAGACAGGTAGAGAGAGAGTCAGGAGGTCAGAGAGAGACAGGTAGAGAGAGTCAGGAGGTCAGAGAGAGACAGGTAGAGAGAGAGTCAGGAGGTCAGAGAGATACAGGTAGAGAGAGTCAGGAGGTCAGAGAGATACAGGTAGAGAGAGTCAGGAGGTCAGAGAGATACAGGTAGAGAGAGTCAGGAGGTCAGAGAGAGACAGGTAGAGAGAGAGTCAGGAGGTCAGAGAGAGACAGGTAGAGAGTCAGGAGGTCAGAGAGATACAGGTAGAGAGAGAGTCAGGAGGTCAGAGAGAGACAGGTAGAGAGAGTCAGGAGGTCAGAGAGAGACAGGTAGAGAGAGTCAGGAGGTCAGAGAGAGACAGGTAGAGAGATAGTCAGGAGGTCAGAGAGAGACAGGTAGAGAGAGTCAGGAGGTCAGAGAGAGACAGGTAGAGAGAGTCAGGAGGTCAGAGAGAGACAGGTAGAGAGAGAGTCAGGAGGTCAGAGAGATACAGGTAGAGAGAGTCAGGAGGTCAGAGAGAGACAGGTAGAGAGAGTCAGGAGGTCAGAGATACAGGTAGAGAGAGTCAGGAGGTCAGAGAGAGACAGGTAGAGAGAGTCAGGAGGTCAGAGAGAGACAGGTAGAGAGAGTCAGGAGGTCAGAGAGAGACAGGTAGAGAGAGAGTCAGGAGGTCAGAGAGAGACAGGTAGAGAGAGTCAGGAGGTCAGATAGAGACAGGTAGAGAGAGTCAGGAGGTCAGAGAGAGACAGGTAGAGAGAGTCAGGAGGTCAGAGAGATACAGGTAGAGAGAGTCAGGAGGTCAGAGAGAGACAGGTAGAGAGAGTCAGGAGGTCAGAGAGAGACAGGTAGAGGGAGTCAGGAGGTCAGAGAGATACAGGTAGAGAGAGTCAGGAGGTCAGAGAGAGACAGGTAGAGAGAGTCAGGAGGTCAGAGAGAGACAGGTAGAGGGAGTCAGGTAAAGATCTGTGCTCTCTCCATGGAGGATCTGGTGAAGCACCTGTCCAGGTGTCAGCAGATGGGCTGGATGGATGTGATTGGTGAGTTGATGACTGCTGGATCCAACGTATCACATCCTCTCATGTCACAGTGTCATTGTGATGATGTCACAGTGTCGTTGTGATGATGTCACAGTGTCGTTGTGCTGATGTCACAGTGTCGTTGTGATGATGTCACAGAGATGAAGAGTAGCTCCATCCATTGGCTGTCGGTGGGCCGGAGGGCGGGTCCTGCGGAGTGGAGCAGGATGTTCTGCATACTGTCAGAAGCTCAGCTGCTGCTGCTGACCCTGAACCCTGTACCTGACCCGGCACCCGACTCTGAACCTGGTACCCGACCCTGAACCCGGGACCCGACCCTGAACCCTGTACCTGACCCTGAACCTGGTACCCGACCCTGAGCAGTAGCACTGTGCTGTCGGCCAGCCTCAGTGAATGAGGGTCCAGCAGCTGCTCTCTGGAGCTGGTCCTCTCAGCTTCACGCTTCACTGCTGAGCTGCACATAGGAGCCCCCCCCATCCATAGCCCTCCATTGTCAAACAGACCCCTTGAAGTGAAGTGAGTGTTCATCGTGACCAAGTGGTGTAACGACACCGGGTCAGTCAGCCGGTTCTCCTGACCCTCTGTATTTAAATCATAATGTCCTGAAACATCTGGAACGCGTCTCTTCCATCTTCCAGTCATCGGGGGCGGGGCTTATTGACAGGAGGCAGGGCTTGTTGATAGGAGGCGGGGCTTAAATAACACTAGATGGTCCAGTCCCGGCTCCAGCGCTGGATCCAGTTCTCTTTAAAACTGCACGGGTAAAACACCTGACTGTACAGCTGGACCCCGACCCCCAGAGTTTAATCACAGAGGCTGAGAGGAGTCCTTATCAGGGGTTTACCTCAATACCAAGGAGGTGAGGGGAGGGGTGGAGGAGAGGAGGAGGGGGGGGGGGGGGAGGGAGGAGGGGAGGGGAGGAGGAGGAGAGGGGGAAGGGAGGAGAGGAGGTGGGGAGAGGAGGGGGGTAGGAGGAGGGGAAGATGTGATGAGGAGACAGGAAGTAGGGCAGCCTCACTGCAGGGAGGGGCCACTGCTGACAGAGAGCTGCAGCCGAGTAGCATCGTTGGCATCAAGCTAACAGACAAACAGGCAGATAGACTGACAGACAGGCAGAGAGACAGACAGGCAGAGAGACCTACAGAAGGAGAGACTGACAGGAGGAGGAGAGACAGGTCTTTAGTGTTTCCACGCTCAGCATCAGCCTCCATCTTTCCTTCTCTCTCCTCCTGCTGAAGGAGGACATGGATCCCTAACCCGGTGCTGCCACACCTGGAGGTACACAAGTGGCCACATCTACAAACCAAAACACACAATAAAGAAATACCACTCATTATGAACTAAAGTCAAGTTTAATCAACGAAAAGTAAAGCAAAAAAAAAAGTTGATATATACTAATGTTCTTCTGTGGTTCCAGGTGTCCCTCTTCTACTGGCGCAGAAGGGGGACACCTGTGCTGTCTGGTTGCTAAGATACAGCCTCCAGGTGACATCCGCACCACCTGGCTCCGCCCATAAAGGTGAGCAGGAAGTAATGCATAAAATATCAATCATAATAATGACTTCACGTCACCACCGCTAAGCTAAAGGAGGCTAATGTTGGGCTATAGAGGAACTACAGCACGGTCACATGACTTCACGTCACCACCGCTAAGCTAAAGGCGGCTAATGTTGGGCTATAGAGGAACTACAGCACGGTCACATGACTTCACCTCACCACCGCTAAGCTAAAGGAGGCTAATGTTGGGCTATAGAGGAACTACAGCACGGTCACATGACTTCACCTCACCACCGCTAAGCTAAGGCGGCTAATGGGCTATAAAGGAACTACAGCACGGTCACATGACTTCACGTCACCACCGCTAAGCTAAAGGCGGCTAATGTTGGGCTATAAAGGAACTACAGCACGGTCACATGACTTCACGTCACCACCGCTAAGCTAAAGGCGGCTAATGTTGGGCTATAAAGGAAATACAGCACGGTCACATGACTTCACATCACCACCGCTAAGCTAAAGGCGGCTAATGTTGGGCTATAAAGGAACTACAGCACGGTCACATGACTTCACGTCACCACCGCTAAGCTAAAGGCGGCTAATGTTGGGCTATAAAGGAACTACAGCACGGTCACATGACTTCACAGTCACCACCGCTAAGCTAAAGGAGGCTAATGTTGGGCTATAAAGGAACTACAGCACGGTCACATGACTTCACCTCACCACCGCTAAGCTAAAGGCGGCTAATGTTGGGCTATAAAGGAACTACAGCACGGTCACATGACTTCACATCACCACCGCTAAGCTAAAGGCGGCTAATGTTGGGCTATAAAGGAACTACAGCACGGTCACATGACTTCACATCACCACCGCTAAGCTAAAGGAGGCTAATGTTGGGCTATAAAGGAACTACAGCACGGTCACATGACTTCACGTCACCACCGCTAAGCTAAAGGAGGCTAATGTTGGGCTATAAAGGAACTACAGCACGGTCACATGACTTCAGGTCACCACCGCTAAGCTAAAGGCGGCTAATGTTGGGCTATAAAGGAACTACAGCACGGTCACATGACTTCACCTCACCACCGCTAAGCTAAAGGTGGCTAATGTTGGGCTATAAAGGAACTACAGCACGGTCACATGACTTCACGTCACCACCGCTAAGCTAAAGGAGGCTAATGTTGGGCTATAAAGGAACTACAGCACGGTCACATGACTTCACGTCACCACCGCTAAGCTAAAGGAGGCTAATGTTGGGCTATAAAGGAACTACAGCACGGTCACATGACTTCACGTCACCACCGCTAAGCTAAAGGAGGCTAATGTTGGGCTATAAAGGAACTACAGCACGGTCACATGACTTCAAGTCACCACCGCTAAGCTAAAGGAGGCTAATGTTGGGTGTGATGATGTTTACTCGTCTCAGTCAGATTTGACCTCCAGACCAGGGGATTATTATAATCTGATAAAAGAAGATCAGCTCCTCCCTCTGAGGAGGGTTAGAAAAGAGGAGACAGACAGACGGAGGTGGACTTTGAAGACGGTAGGAAGTGTGTGTGTGTGTGTGTGTGTGTGTGTGTGTGTGTGTGTGTGTGTGTGTGAGGTCGGATGGTGCACAGGAAGTCATTGTTTCAGATTTGTAAATAAAGTGTGTCTGATGAAAGTATACATCTATCTGTCGTGATCGTGTTGCTGATCACGTGACGTCACACACACTGCCACCCACCGCTGGTCACCAAGGCAACCGCCAGAGCCAGTTACCACGGCAACAGATGTTCAGCCAAGAACTACATCCTGTCCCATGATGCACTCTGTCTGTTCCAGATGTTCCCGAGAGAGGAGTCCGCAGACTGAGCATGCCCAGTGCCTCCGAGGATACACACACCACCAGAGTGACGGTAGACAGTCACACACACACACACACACACACACACACACACACACACACACACACACACACACACACACACACACACACACACACACACACACACACACACACACACACACACACACACTACTGTTTCCATGGTGACAGCAGTCTGAGGATGTGGAAATATCCCATAATCCTCTGCTCCACTCCTCGAACACTGTGTTCACTTCTTGCTCTCAGAGAGCTGTTCAATGTGCACATCAAATAAACAACAACAACAACAACAACAACAACAACAGAGACACCGGTGATATGTTTTAATGATGGTGTGTCCTCACGTCTCCTCCGGACTTCCTCTCCCGCAGATTGAAGCAGTCTCTGCGCCGGACTCACTCCCAGCCCAAACTGAGGAGCGAGCTGCACCCCCCCACCAGCAGGTACGCACACACACACACACACACACACACACACACACACACACACACACACACACACACACACACACACACACACACACACAAACACACACGGTTCATAGTGTGGCCCGTTTCCCAGCCTGTTACCTGACCCTGAACCTGGTACCTGAGCCTGAACCCTGCATCTGACCCTGAACCCTGTACCTGACCCGGCACCCGACTCTGAACCTGGTACCCGACCCTGAACCCGGGACCCGACCCTGAACCCTGTACCTGACCCTGAACCTGGTACCCGACCCTGAGCAGTAGCACTGTGCTGTCGGCCAGCCTCAGTGAATGAGGGTCCAGCAGCTGCTCTCTGGAGCTGGTCCTCTCAGCTTCACGCTTCACTGCTGAGCTGCACATAGGAGCCCCCCCCATCCATAGTCCTCCATTGTCAAACAGACCCCTTGAAGTGAAGTGAGTGTTCATCGTGACCAAGTGGTGTAACGACACCGGGTCAGTCAGCCGGTTCTCCTGACCCTCTGTATTTAAATCATAATGTCCTGAAACATCTGGAACGCGTCTCTTCCATCTTCCAGTCATCGGGGGCGGGGCTTATTGACAGGAGGCAGGGCTTGTTGATAGGAGGCGGGGCTTAAATAACACTAGATGGTCCAGTCCCGGCTCCAGCGCTGGATCCAGTTCTCTTTAAAACTGCACGGGTAAAACACCTGACTGTACAGCTGGACCCCGACCCCCAGAGTTTAATCACAGAGGCTGAGAGGAGTCCTTATCAGGGGTTTACCTCAATACCAAGGAGGTGAGGGGAGGGGTGGAGGAGAGGAGGAGGGGGGGGGGGAGGGAGGAGGGGAGGGGAGGAGGAGGAGAGGGGGAAGGGAGGAGAGGAGGTGGGGAGAGGAGGGGGGTAGGAGGAGGGGAAGATGTGATGAGGAGACAGGAAGTAGGGCAGCCTCACTGCAGGGAGGGGCCACTGCTGACAGAGAGCTGCAGCCGAGTAGCATCGTTGGCATCAAGCTAACAGACAAACAGGCAGATAGACTGACAGACAGGCAGAGAGACAGACACGCAGAGAGACCTACAGAAGGAGAGACTGACAGGAGGAGGAGAGACAGGTCTTTAGTGTTTCCACGCTCAGCATCAGCCTCCATCTTTCCTTCTCTCTCCTCCTGCTGAAGGAGGACATGGATCCCTAACCCCCCCACCCCCCCAGGATGCTCTGTGAGTCTTGAAACAGCCTTTGTCCTCTGTGTGTGTGTGTGTGTGTGTGTGTGTGTGTGTGTGTGTGTGTGTGTGTGTGTGTGTGTGTGTGTGTGTGTGTGTGTGTGTGTGTGTGTGTGTGTGAGAGAGTGTGAATACAGAGGGGGTTG
Source organism: Eleginops maclovinus (assembly GCF_036324505.1). Taxonomy (NCBI): domain Eukaryota; kingdom Metazoa; phylum Chordata; class Actinopteri; order Perciformes; family Eleginopidae; genus Eleginops; species Eleginops maclovinus. The sequence continues at coordinate 29,542,215 of NC_086360.1, forward strand.
GCGTCCTCCACCTGATTTGCATGAGCAGTGTGTGTGTGTGTGTGTGTGTGTGTGTGTGTGTGTGTGTGTGTGTGTGTGTGTGTGTGTGTTTTTTAGCTTCAGTCTGCACACTGCTAGCCTGGTATGTTAGCATGTGGTTAGGCTAATCGCATGCTGTTAGCCAACGTGTTTAGCTAAAAAAGGTTAAATACATAGTCAAAGACACACACACACACACACACATACACACACACACACACACACACACACACACACACACACACACACACACACACACACACACACACACACACACACACAAACAAAGCACTCATCCCTGTAGAATTAGCATGTGGGCTGCTCGTTACAATAATGACAGCTAACAGAGGTACCACACACCTGTGTGTGTGTGTGTGTGTGTGTGTGTGTGTGTGTGTGTGTGTGTGTGTGTGTGTGTGTGTGTGTGTGTGTGTGTCTGTCTGTCTGTCTGTCTGTCTGTGCTGTCAGAGGTCACAGCTGACCCCCCCCCCCCCCCCATGCTATGTTTAGCTGGTTGGACATGGATGGTGTGCTGGTCTGATGTGCTCATGTTGAAGCAGTGGGTGTTTCTGGTTGCCTCTATACGGACTCAGCGACCAGGAGCCAGGTGGTGAAGGAGGAAAGAGCAATGCCAATACAGCGAGGAGACGACACACCTTGAATATCAGAACTGTGCAAACAGGAAGACTCAGACACAGGGTCCGAGAGGCAGCGGGGGCAGCTTCTCATTTTAAAGACTGAATATAAATGTGGTGATGCATTACTGTCCAGCACTGTGGAGTTCCTCAGGGAGGCGTCGCAGGGCCTCTTTGTTTCTGCTGGATTGAACCCAGGTGTGTTGATGGGGTCTCTCTGGGAGCTGGGTCTCAGCTGGGTCTCAGGTGGTTCCTGTTCATCAGGAGAGGACATGAAGACCCAAGTCCTTTAACGTTTTCTAGACTGGACACGGGTATCTGATCCTGAGTGAAATAAATACCAGCTGACCATGATGCTAACATCTGGAGACCATGTCACATTTCTCCTGTTGGCAGTTTACACTGAATGTGAATACAAATGTTTACTTCCTGTGGGAGGGTTTGATAACTTGTCGTCTCTGATGGTTGTTGTTGTTGTTGTTGTGTTTTCAGGTGTGTGATGCGGCGGCAGCGTTGTGGTAGCCAGGAGTCGTTGCTAAGCGCCGGCTGTGTGTCGTCTCTGGAGCTCAGGATGGACCAATCAGTGATCATCAAACCAGTCCACTCCTCTCTGCTGGGACAGGACTACTGCTTCGAGGCAACACACACACACACACACACACACACACACACACACACACACACAGTTAGGCACCTCCCTTTAAGAGCAAGACTATGACCATGGATGTATTATAAGAATAGGAAACAGGCTTGGAGGCGGGGTTCATTCCTATTAGAGCCAAAACAACCTGCTGCTCAAACATTTCCCATCACGCCTTGCTGTTTGGGCAGAAGTACCCTATCATACAGCACAGTGTAGGCCTCTTAAGCCCCGCCTTCGATGACCGCTCTCTGTCAGTCAGATTAATGCAGAGGGAAAATACTCTGGATTAATCTTTCAGAGCATTTTACAACTTTTACACCCGAAAGATTTAAATTTGGACAATACAAATGTTTGTGCTGGGGGCTGTATTTTTGGGCCCAGTGACGTCACGGACTGACAGGAAGTTATATTACCACTGTTTGGCCACTACGAACCTTTGCTTCCACGTTCAGCACACTTCCTGAGTACTTGACTATGACCCCTGAACCCTGTTTCTATGGTGATGACCTCTGACCCTTCGTCTCCCAGGTCACGACCTCCACAGGAACAAAGTGCTTCTCCTGCCGTTCAGCTGCAGAACGAGACAAGTGGATGGAGAACCTGCGCAGAGCCGTGCACCCCAACAAGGACAACAGCAGGAGGCTGGAGAACGTCCTGACGGTGTGGGTGATCGAGGCCAAAGACCTGCCCGCCAAGAAGAGGTGCACTGAATACCGTACATGTCTACAACATGTAGAGGCCGTTACTGTACACGTCTACAACGTGTAGATACTACAATAACATGTATAACTCGGTATATAAACCAGGTATAACAGCCCCCCCCCCGGCCTGCAGGTACTTCTGCGAGCTGTGTCTGGACGACAGTCTGTACGCCCGGACGTCCTGTAAGCTGAAGACGGACACCATTTTCTGGGGCGAGCGCTTCGACTTCACCAGCCTGCCCTCCGTCAGCGCCGTCACGCTGCATCTGTACAAGGACACGGACCGGAAGAAGAAGAAGGATAAGAGCAGCTACGTGGGGCTGGTCAACATCCCTGTCGCCACAGTGACCGGCCGTCAGCTGATGGAGAAGTGGTATTCAGTGAGCACGCCCAGCACCATCCGCGGTGGGTGGAAGACAAAAAGAATAACGTGCTTTATTTATCTTCAAGAGCCCAGTGACGATGGTGTTTTACATTTATTTGCAGCGACTATTTTGACTTCAACATCACAACTGTTTATTGATGACTGACGTTAGCCTCATTAGCATCATTAGCCTCAATAGCATCATTAGCTGTGAGGAGCATGTGCTGTGCTGCAACATGACTACGGAAAGGCTGTCACTCCTGATTCCAAGGCCCTGTAAGGCCCGCCCCCCCACGCAACATCAGGGCCAAAACTGTGCTTCCTGTTTCCTGTTGCAGGGAAGTCTTCTGTGCCGTCGGTGCGTATCAAGGCCCGTTATCAGAGCATCATCATCCTGCCCATGGAGCAGTACAAAGAGTTCGCTGAGTACATCAGCTCCAACTACCTACTGCTGTGCTCCAGCCTGGAGGCCTCCATCAGCCTGAGGGCCAAGGAGGAGCTGGCTGCTGCGCTGGTGCACATCCTGCACAGCACCGGCAAGGCCAAGGTACACACACACACGCACACGCACGCGCACGCACACACACACACACACACACACACACCTCCATCCATCATCCATCCATCATCCATCCATCCATCCATCATCCATCCATCATCCATCATCCATCCATCATCCATCCATCCATCCATCATCCATCCATCCATCATCCATCATCCATCCATCATCCATCATCCATCATCCATCATCCATCATCCATCATCCATCCATCCATCCATCATCCATCATCCATCCATCCATCCATCATCCATCCATCCATCATCCATCATCCATCCATCATCCATCCATCATCCATCATCCATCCATCATCCATCATCCATCCATCATCCATCATCCATCCATCCATCCATCATCCATCCATCATCCATCCATCCATCCATCCATCATCCATCCACCCATCCATCATCCATCCATCATCCATCATCCATCCATCATCCATCCATCCATCCATCATCCATCCATCATCCATCCATCATCCATCCATCCATCCATCATCCATCATCCATCCATCATCCATCATCCATCATCCATCCATCATCCATCCATCCATCATCCATCCATCCATCATCCATCATCCATCATCATCCATCATCCATCATCCATCCATCATCCATCCATCATCCATCCATCCATCATCATCATCCATCATCCATCCATCCATCCATCATCCATCATCCATCCATCATCCATCATCCATCATCCATCATCATCCATCATCATCATCCATCATCCATCATCCATCATCATCATCCATCATCCATCCATCATCCATCCATCATCCATCCATCATCCATCCATCATCCATCATCCATCCATCCATCATCCATCATCCATCCATCATCCATCCATCATCATCCATCATCCATCCATCATCCATCCATCCATCCATCCATCATCCATCCATCATCCATCCATCCATCCATCATCCATCCATCATCCATCATCCATCCATCATCCATCCATCATCCATCCATCATCCATCCATCCCTATGAGAGGGTTTAAATCAAATTGAATAAAACTCTACGCAGGACTTCCTCACTGACCTGATGATGTCAGAGGTGGACCGTTGCCGTGACAACGACCAGCTGATCTTCAGAGAGAACACTCTGGCTACGAAGAGCATCGAAGAATACCTGAAGCTGATCGGACAGAAGTACCTGCAGGACGCCCTCGGTACTGCCCTCAGTACTCAGTACTCTGTGTACTCTTTGTACTCACTGTATTCACTGTACTCTGTACTCACTGTACTCAGTACTCTGTGTACTCTTTGTACTCACTGTACTCACTGTACTCTGTACTCACTGTACTCACTGTACTCACTGTACTCTGTACTCACTGTACTCAGTACTCTGTACTCACTGTACTCTGTACTCACTGTACTCAGTACTCTGTACTCACTGTACTCACTGTACTCACTGTACTCACTGTACTCTGTACTCACTGTACTCACTGTACTCTGTACTCACTGTACTCTGTACTCTGTACTCACTGTACTCACTGTACTCTGTACTCACTGTACTCACTGTACTCACTGTACTCTGTACTCACTGTACTCAGTACTCTGTACTCACTGTACTCTGTACTCACTGTACTCAGTACTCTGTACTCACTGTACTCACTGTACTCACTGTACTCACTGTACTCTGTACTCACTGTACTCTGTACTCTGTGTACTCAGTACTCACTGTACTCAGTACTCTGTACTCTCTGTACTCACTGTACTCACTGTACTCTGTACTCACTGTACTCAGTACTCACTGTACTCTGTACTCACTGTACTCTGTACTCATTGTACTCAGTGTACTCACTGTACTCTGTACTCACTGTACTCTGTACTCAGTGTACTCAGTACTCACTGTACTCTGTACTCACTGTACTCTGTTCTCTGTGTACTCAGTCTCTTGATGCTACTACTAATCTGAAAATACTGCTTGAATTTGTGATTACATTCAATTGTGTGTGTGTGTGTGTGTGTGTGTGTGTGTGTGTGTGTGTGTGTGTGTGTGTGTGTGTGTGTGTGTGTGTGTGTGTGTGTGTGGGGTGTGTGTGTGTGTGTGTGTGTGTGTGTGTGTGTGTGTGTGTGTGTGTGTGTAGGGGAGTTCATTAAAGCTCTGTATGAGTCTGATGAGAACTGTGAGGTGGACCCGTCTCGCTGTGCGACGTCTGACCTCTCCGAGCATCAAGCTAACCTGAGGATGTGCTGCGAACTCGCCTTCTGCAAGATCCTGGACTCCTACAGGCAAGCAAACACACACACACACACACACACACACACACACACATACGATGTGTCGATGCTGTATATACACATATTAAATATATTACAACGCCCCCCCCCCCAGGGTGTTCCCCCGTGAGCTGAAGGAGGTGTTTGCGTCATGGCGTCAGGAGTGCAGTAACCGGGGGCGACCAGACATCAGCGAGCGGCTCATCAGTGCCTCGCTTTTCCTGCGCTTCCTGTGTCCGGCCGTCATGTCGCCCTCGCTGTTCGACCTGATGCAGGAGTTCCCCGACGAGCGCTCTGCCCGGACCCTCACCCTCATCGCCAAGGTCATCCAGACCCTCGCCAACTTCAGCAAGTAAGCTGGAGGGCTTTTACTGTGAAGGGCTGCAGGGCTTTTACTGTGAAGGGCTGCAGGGCTTTTACTGTGACGGAACTTCACCTGTGTCACCTGTGTGCAGGTTCGGCACTAAAGAGGAGTACATGCTGTTCATGAACGACTTTGTGGAGCGTCAGTGGAGCAGCATGCAGCGCTTCCTGCAGGAGATCTCTAACCCCGACGGACTGAACCACACCGCCGGCTTCGACGGGTACATCGACCTTGGCCGGGAACTGTCCAGCCTGCACACCCTGCTGAGCGAGCTTGACCAGGTAACCCACCTGCAGAAAGACCAGGTAACCCACCTGCTGACAGACCAGGTAACCCACCTGCTGACAGACCAGGTAACCCACCTTTCTGTCTCTTCTTGTCTCTCTGTCTGTCTGCAGTCGTGCCTGGCGAAGCTCGGTCCTCTCCCTCGGATCCTCAGAGAAGTGTCTGCGGCTCTGGTTAACCCTGGGGGAGGGGCGTATGCTGGAGGAGGGGCGTATGCTGGAGGAGGGGCGTATGCTGGGGGAGGGGCTTATGCTGGAGGCGGGGCGTATGCTGGAGGCGGGGTGTATGCTGGGGTCATGTCCTCTCCGGAGCCTCAGCGTATGGTGTCCCCGCCCCCAATGTCCCCTCCCCCCCTCTCACCGCCCCTCTCCCCCCCTCTGGCGGCCTGTAATCCCTCCCTCGGCCTACAAGGCGGCGTCGGACTGGATGGGGGGTGAGCAGCATTTCCTGTTAGCATGAGCAGAGACACCTGTACTACATGATATATTTTACTGTGATTTACATTGTGTGTGTGTGTGTGTGTGTGTGTGTGTGTGTGTGTGTGTGTGTGTGTGTGTGTGTGTGTGTGTGTGTGTGTGTGTGTGTGTGTGTGTGTGTGTGTGTGTGTGTGTGTAGTTTGGTAGACTTCACCAGGCTCCCCTCCCCCACTCCAGAGAACAAGGACTTGTTCTTCGTCACCAAAGGGTCCAGCCTCCAGCCGGCATCAGGTGACCTTTGTGTGTGCGAACCTGAAGCAGAAAGCATCATGTGATTAAATACACTTTGATTCACCTGTTAGTTTTGACTCTACCTTCATGATGTCACTTCCTGTAGGCCTGCAGGGCTCCCCGGCGCCAAGCTCATCGTACTCA